>NW_020954571.1:549326-838533 GCF_900497805.2 Vombatus ursinus | reverse complement strand
ACTAGTGAGGTGGCAGATAAAAACACAACAAATTCTGAAGGGTCTGCTTGTGCCAAAAGCCCATCCTAGTGTTCCTAAGGAGGCTTTTGTGTCTGGTTTCCCACATCCAGAGGTCAAGAGAAGGAATTAGACTGAAAATAGAGAATCTGTTTCATGTTAACTCTTGAGAGAAGCCAATGAATACTTCTTCCCCCCCCCCCCCCCCCCCCCCGCCCCCCCAAGAAGAAGCTAAAGCTATTCCTGCCCCAGGAATAGGCATATGGTGGATACTCATTCCACTGTAGCTACTTTTGGACCTTCTAACCCTGGTCACCAAATCAGGAACAAGGGAGTTGGTCAGGCAACTGTCAGCTTCTTCAGAAGGATTTTCCAGGCTTTGCAAATAGTTGAGAATAAGATTAGGTATGTTCCAGGTGGGTTGGAGAGGGACTGTCACCATGTCAGTTCTCCCAAAGCCCAGAGTGCTTCTCAGAGACTTCCAGGTTTACTGATCTAGCTGTCTCTGTCACCTACGCCCTTGGTCTGACCAGAGTCCCCTGCCAAGTGTTAGTCCACAGAGAATATTGCTCTTGTCATCTTCATAGTAGGGGCCAACATCAGATGCCCATGTCCCTTACCCTGGGGCTAGACCTCTTTTGCACATAAAACTGCAGGCCCCCATTTCCTTCCCCATAAAGGCGCAGATGTTTAATTTTAGACTGGCAGATGTTTTGCTCTTTGCTGAGATCCGAAACAAAGGCAAGATATGGGTATTTATAAACCAGCAGCTCTGCGCCTGAACTCACTTGGAATTAACTCTTTCTATGGAATGCACAAATCAAATCTTAGGTGCTTTCAGTGACATGGCAATAGATTTGCAAGCTAAGCACTGTGGCAGGCCAGGGGCGGGGGAAGGAGGCAGGCAGGCAGGCAGGAGATTACTGGGAGTTTTGCTTCTCCTGTACTGAAGCAGCGGCTGCTGCACCTGCCATGAGCAGACAGGCTAGAGGATCACTAAAGTGGGAGAAGAGAGGGTTCTTCTAGGGACAGAGAAGTTGAAGCTTGTAGGTTAACTGATTAGAATACATGCCTAGTGATGTTCATGTATGACTGTTACACTAAGAAAGCCATCTTAAGAGGCCAGAGTAATAGCCCTTTGGTCTAAGCAAATCCTATTCAACCTTCAAATCATTGCTCATATCCTCCTTACCTCCCTGAAGCCTTCCTGATCCACCCTACAATAATCCCTGGACATTTACAAAACTTTTATACCTTGCACATTTGGCTTCATTATCACACTACTCTTAATTTTCTTTTTACTTAGATTTTACTGGAGTTTTTTTTTTAATAAGTCAATTCTTAATTTCTTTTCTCCCAAAACTCCTTTCTTGCTACAAGGAAAAATATCTGAGCACAGCCGTTCAACTTGGGCCTCCCCTTATTGAGAGGAGTGAAGTGTTTTGTTATCATTTCTTCTCTGGATCCAGGGCTGGTCATTACATTTTAGTTCAGCTGCCTTGTAGTGTGTTTTTTGTTTTTTTCCTCTTTATATTATTATAATTATGCATATGGTTTGCCTAGTTCCATCGCCTTAGTTCCTGCAAATCTTAAGAAGTTATTGCCGCTTTCAAAAAATAGAAACTACTCATAACAAAGTTGCACAGATAAGAAAAAGAAACCAAGATATTGTTCGTATCTAATGATAAGTGTGATTCCCTCCCTATTCTATTATACCCCCTTTCTACTAAAGGGAAAGAGATGTGTTTCACCATTAGTCCTTTCAAGTCAAGCTTAGTAATCACTGCATTGGTTAGAGCTCTGTTGTCCTTCAGTGCTGTTTCCCTTTATTTTTTCCTTTATTGTGGTTATTGCTTAAATTGGTCTTAATTCTGCTTACTTTATATCCATTCATTAAAGTTTTCCCGAGTTTCTCAGAGTTTTTCACATTGGTTGTTTGTTATGGTACATTAATGTTTCATTACTTTCATGTGCCATAATTCATTATCCAGTAGAATCCACTTTTTTGCTACAATAAAAGTACTATCCTAAATTAATTGTCTTCATAGTAAATATTTCCTGTCTCTTCATCAAGAATGTGAGATCCTTGAGAGAAGGGGACCATGTCTTTGCCATAGGACTTAGCTAAAAGACTGGAAGTAGGTGCTCAAGATATTCAATGAGTGAATGAATCAATGAATCTGAATCACTCAATCCCTTTTATTATGCTCTCTCATTAATTTATTCTAAATCTCACTCTTGCTGGCTAAAGTCAATTTTCATGGCATTTAATTTGTTTTGGGCTTCCTTACAGGGAGTGGGGTGATAGTTATATTGGATGAGGTTGCCTAATGCCCAGCCATCCACTCACTGAGCCTTACAATTAAGTCCTTGACAGCCAGAGCATGGAAGCAAAGGCCAGATGGCAGGTGCACATTTTGGAGACTAGCTTTAAAATCTTCCTGATCAAATTGATTGGAGGCATTGGTTGTCATCCCGGCTGTTAAGGTTGGTTTGCAGCTAAGGTTGTGGTAGTCTTGACTCTGCAGTTATGTGCCTATAGCAGATAAGGCTATAGGATACTTCTGTCCAGCTCCCCCATTCCCAGCCCCATTAGATTAGTAAATCAGTGGGTCTTCATGTTGCTATTATAAAAGTCTTTCTTTTCAATAGCCCTCTTACATTGCAGTTCAAGAATCATTTGCCCCAGGTCACAGAGCTGTCAGAGCCAGGAAACACATATCCACGTCTCACTACTACAAATCCTCCTCAGCTTTGTGCTGGGGAATACAGAACAAGGAAGATGTAGTCTCTGCTCATAGGACCCCACAGTCTAATTGAGATAAGACTCACAACATCATTAGAGAGAACTTAAAAATCTAAACTGTATAGTAATGCAGTCAGAATTCTGAGAAGAGGGAGAACAGAAAACGGGAAGACTTTATGGAGGTAGGGGGACTGATCCAGGTCCTTACAGGTCAGTAGAATTTGAATAGGGTCAAAAAGATTTCTAGTTAGCGGGTACAATATTAGCAAGGGCTTAGAAGTAGTGATGTACATGGTGTGTGTATAAGGTAGGAAGGAAATGAGACTGGCTGCAGAGAATCTGTAACTATATATCTATATCTATTTATCTATCCTGATGTATCTATATCTATCTATCTATATCCATATCTATCTATATTGGTTGGGAAGTTGGACCAAACAATTGAATGTCAGTCTTGAAGAGTTATAACTCTGACCCTGTGCTTAATAGGAGACAACTGGAAGTTCTTGATTGATGTTGATTTTAGGGTGTAGCTGTTCATTCTGTGATTTTTTTTCCTTTAGGAAAAAAATGTCTTTAGGTGGTTATTACTGGTTGGCCAGTGTTTTTCATAAAATTTATTCCTGGTGCACTTGTTCTATGTTTGACATGGATATTTTTTTTTTAACGGATTAAACATTATTGAGCCACTCACTCCCCCCCCCCCCCCACTTCAGCACAAAAAATAGGCGAAACAATCATTTATATATCTATATCTATATCTATATCTATATAGATATATATATATATATATATGTAGTACTAGGTTCATTTTCCCTGCCCTGAAATGTCCTTTCCATAGATCTTTTATCATGAGCCTCCCTTTACTGACCATCATGAAATTAACCTGCTTTACCACCAAACTTTGGAGTCTTGATTCCTGTTCAATCTAATGTGTAACTGTATATTTTGGATCCTGTTCTCTATAGTTCCGTTCTGTTCAGCAAATATTTATTGAACATTCCCTGCATACAAAGATGACTAAGATATAAGTCCTTCCTTAGGGAGCTTATAGTTTTGTAGGGAAGATCAAATACATTATGGAAATAAATACAGTACTAAATACAGCAAGTGTAAAAAGTGTCACTAAGGGCTTCATCAGGTCTGAACATGGGAAATTTGTTTTGTCTGCCTTAGTCTTGTCTTTCTAGCTAAATTCTTTGTAATTTTCCTGTCTTGTCCTTCTCCAATCTATGTGTCGCACAGTTGCCAAAAGAATCTTCTGAAGACACAGATCTGATCTTTACTGGATCCCCCATTGTGCCTATAGGATGAAATGGAAACTTTAACCTGATATTGAAGGCCTTCCATGATCTGGCTCCCAATGAACTTTCCTGCTTTCTTTCACCCCGGTCTTTCTCAAGAAGGCTACACGCCAACCAAATAGAACCACTAACTGTTCATCAAAATTGAGTAGCTAGGTGGCACAGTGGATAGTGTGCTGGGCTGGGAGATCTTGTCTTGCCTTAGACACTAGCTATATATGGTGACTCAAGCAAGTTATTGTATGCCTCAGTTACCTCATCTGTAAAATGAAGATAATAATAACACTAACTTCAGTAGGTTATTACAGTAGGTTATTATTATCTCTCTCTCTCTCTCACACACACACTCTCTCTCTCTCATACAGGACATGCTGGGCCCAGAGTCAGGAAGACCAGAATCCAAATTTGATCTCACTTACTAGCTGAGGTGATTCTAGGCAAGCCACTTAATTTCTGTCTGTCTCAGTTCCCTCAGTTGTGAAATTGTGATAATATGTAGTACCTACCTCACAGTGTTGTTGTGAGGATCAAATGAGATAATGTTTATAAATCACTTAGCATAATACCTGGCACATAGTAGATCCTTGGTAAATATTCTCTTCCTCTTTCCCCTGTTCTCCCTCTCTCAATTAACTTTTTTTCTTTTTTGGGGGGGAGGGGGTGAGGCAATCAGGGTTAAGGTCACACAGCTAGTTAGTAAGTGTCAAGTGTCTGAGACCAGATTTGAACTCAGGTGTTCCTGACTCCAAGGCCAGAGCTCTATCTACTGCACTACCTAGCTGCCAAAATTGATGCCTCTTCCTTTCCTCTTACACACACTCTCTCTCTTTTGAGGCATTTTTGGTTAAGTGACTTGCCCGGAGTCACACAGCTAATGAGTGTTATGTGTCTGAGGCCGAATTTGAACTCAGGTCCTCTTGACTTCAGGGCTGGTGCTCTATCCACTGCACCACCTAGCTGCCCTCTCTCTCATTCTTCCTTGACACTATATCTCCTGATTGTTTATTTGCTCAAAGTGCATATACTTGGTGGTTAGGTGGCACAGAGGATATAGTGCTCGGCCTTGAATCAGGAAGACTTGTATTCAAATCTGGTCTCAGACACTTAAAAGCTGTGTGATCCTGGGAAAGTCACTTAAGCCCGTTTGCCTCAGTTTTTGCATCAGTAAATTGAGCTGGAGAAGGAATTAGCAAGCCACTCCTATCTTTGCCAAGAAAACCCCAAAAAGGACCATGACTGAAAAATGCCAAACCAACAAGCCCATACTTGGCATAGCCTCCCTGCCTCCCCTCTGCAGGTAGAATCTTTGTCTTTATGGCTTGGCTCCAGTGTACTTTTTGTGAAGCTTTTCCTGTTCCCCTGTCTGTTATTTAGTGCTTTCTCCTTCCTCAGTTTTCCATGAGGGATATTTGTGTAATGCTGTACCCATCCCAGTAGCATATAAGGTTCCTGAGGATGCAGCTGTTTTGTCTGTCTTTGTATTGTTCAATGCCTAGCATTGTTGCACATTTGTAAAAATTGGACTTGTAATTTCATTGATTTTAGGGCATTCCAAAGTGCAGAAACTCCTTTTTAATTTTTTTAATCCAATGTGAGCCAATACCTGTAGCCTTTAAGACTTACCCATGTGCCTGGCGCACAGCAGACACTTAATAAAGGAAGCTGAGCATATAGAAGGGTTTCAGTCAATGCTTGTTGATCAAATTTCCTCGCACTATAGGTGGGTAGCTCATGTGGACTAAATCAGTTACCTCGTATGCCTCTTGTGCTATAGCTGCAATGACTTCCTATGTAGGGAGGGAATGCTTGGTCCCATTTTCAGCCATATTTACTGTCCTGTTTCTGCCCTTGTTTCCTGTGTTCATGCAGAAGATTAGTTTTTTCCCTTTGTTCATTCTTCTTTTATGTGTTGCTTAACATACACTTCATGGAGAAGAATAGGTCCATTCCTTTCCTCCCTTGTCAACCAGCTATTTGTCACTGTTGCATTGTTCTTAACCTTTGAGCCTATGAACGATATTCCCAAGTATTTGCCATAGTTGAGAAGGAAGAAGATGTTTGAGAATTCATCACAGGGGAGTAAGCTTTATTGCAGAAATACAAGATCACCAGGAACAATGAAGTTTCTGCAATCCCTAGGACGTGTGGTCTACTGGCCCCTCTCCACCTCCCTCCCTCTCTCTCTTTTTTTTTTAAAATTATTTTTATTTTTTTAATTTTTAGGCAATTGGGGTTAAGTGACTTGCCCAGGGTCACACAGCTAGTAAGTCTGAGGTTGGATTTGAACTCAGGTCCTCCTGACTTCAAGTCCGTTGCTCTATCCACTGTGCCACTTAGCTGCCCCCTCCCTCTCTTTTTAAAATATATAGAATATATGTTCTAGGCAGGAACACATGTAGGCCAACTAGTATGAAGATGATGTAGGAATTCCCAGGTAGTTCCTTCCTTCCTTCTTAGTATTACCAGTTGTTCTAATCCAGCCAGATCATGATGCGTGTTTTGGGAGGCTGCCAGAAAAGTGATGTAATTCCAAAGTAGCATTGAGATGCTATCTGTGAAGGCCATGATTGTGTCCATGTCACTAGGGTGTATGTTGGGTGAAGGTTTCTGTGGAACCTGAACCCCTCCTGAATTAAACAGAAGGATTTGTTAAATAAAAGGTTAGGGTACTGTTCCTTGAAACAAATTACCCAGGGCTCCTTTTTTTTTTCTCCCATCACAGTGACCACCCCACCCTGTTAAGTGGGGCAACAGTTTAACATGTAGGTGTCCCTCAAAATACAACTGCCCTCCTAGTCTGTATGCCTGCAAGCTCTTTATTAAATTGCCATAATAACAAGTCGCTTTTGTCCCATTTGTGACCTGTATCTCTTGAGTAGCCCTTGATGCTTTTCGGAGGAGGGGTGCTCAGTAAATCCTACACAGCATTAGCACTACTAAGTTTCATTACAGCCCCTTTCCTCTCACTCTCACTAAAAAGTACTATGTAAGGATAATGATAAAAAATACCTTGTGCCATCTATAGCCTTTTAGATTTTTTGTTCTGTTCATTTATGATGCACTATCACAACCTGATCATCTGAAGGTCAAGGTCAAATCAAGGCCAAATTTGGAAAAATAAGCAGAATCTTGTGAGCAGTGAAACAAATTCCAGATGGATTCTACATTTAATTTTTTTCTTTTTTTGGGGGGGAGGAATGAAAACCACTGCTCCCTTCAAATTGAGAACTACCCCCCCCCCCCCCCCTTGTTGTAAAGAAAAGCAAGTCAGCCAAAACCTGATAAAGTGACCACATTTGACAATGTAAATGCAACAGTCTGCCCATTGTTCTTTGTCTCTAGTGTGATATGAGGAGAGTGGAATGTTTTATTATTTCTTCCCTGGGACCATCATTGGTTTTTTCAGTTTGCCTTCAGTGTTTGGTATTCTTTTTGTGATCTTAAGTGCTTACTAAATATTATAGATTTTCTGGTCATTTTTCTATTGATAGATACTCACTTTGTTTCCAGTTGTCTTCTACCACAAGGTAGTCTTCAACAACTCTTTTGGTGTATATTAGACTTCTGTTTCTACCTTTCACCTCCTTGTGTTATGTATCCCCTTGGAATGTTGGGTCAAAGGTCATAGAAAATTTAGTGGTTTCTTGCCAAATTCCAAATTGATACACAATTGGACCAAATTTACACATTCACAGCAGCTTTCCTTCAACATTGACTGGTCCCATTTCTTTGGACATCTTTGGACATTCACATGGTATAAGCTGAAGGCTTCAGGTTGTTTTAATTGGTATTTCTCTTTCTCGCTATATAACATAGTTTCTAATGGTTATTTATAATTTGCAATTCTTTTTTGAAAACTATCTGTTCATATCTTTTGACTTGTTTAGTGGTATAGTGCATTAGTTTGAAAATATTTATAGTTTTATAATATTAAATTTAATATAAAATTATATTACATTTATTTTGGAAATTTTCCTAAGCATCCTTTGTAATATTTTGATGCATTCTATAGTAAGAAGAAACATGAGGGTTGGGAATGCCCAGTCATGATGGTAATGGCAATCTCAGGGAAGAGTGGAAAGATTACTAGGCTGGATGTTAGGAGACTATTATCCCTCTGGGCCTAACATTTCACAAGGTTAAAAACAAGAGGTTTAGGTCAGGAGTTCTTAACCTTTTTGCCATGCCGTTGTGGACAGTTTGGTCAAGTCTATGATTCACTTCCAGGAATTTTAATTGAATAAAAATAAAATACATAAGACTACTTAGGAAACCAATTATTAAAACTATTATTAAATTTTAAAACTTTTAACATTATTAATTATTAATAACAAGTACAAAATTATTGAAATTATAAGAAAAATTAAGCACACAGTCCCCAGATTAAGAACCCCTGGTCTAGGTAATCTCTACATTCCTTTCCTATTCTAATCCTAAATAGTTCTTTGGGTCCATGTTGGTTTCAAACCCGTATCAAACCACTGCCAAGAAGAGAGGAGAGGTTATTTGTCCCTTGGGATGCCCTGAATTGTAGTCATTAAATGAAGTAAAAGGAAGGATCCCTTATTTAAGAGGTTGTATTTTTTTCTTAAGGAAGTCCTTTCTTGTGGCTGATATATGATATGTCACATGTATATATATTTACAGAGACCTGGGTATATACAACCACTTCTTGCATCATTGGCAAATGGTTTAGGGATGTGCATAAATTTTAAATATAGGTTCAGCCCTCCTGAACCTCTGCTTGGTGGAATTACTTTGTAAGTTAGCAAGTTGATAATGAAAGAAAAAAAAATCATAGCCACCAGGACCATGAGACTGGGAGTAAATCTCTCCTCTGTCTTCTCGTTTTTCTTCTCTCCTCTCTCCTTTCCTCTCCCTGCCTCCCTTGTCTTTCCAGCTCTCCTCCTATCTAGGTAAAGGAATAGAGCAGTTTTGTTGCATATGTGGGCTTACCCTTAACATTTTATGATACCACAGAGGTGACTTTGGATTCTTTGTGTCTCTGCCCCTGGAACAACAGTTCTGGCAGGTCTTACCTAACTGGAAAGACTTTGAAATGCAATAGACTATATAGGTATCATTCAATGACCAGATTTATTTGAGAGAGATCCTTCACCAGGTTGGCTATGGGGTGATGAATTTTTCACTGCAGCAATCCTTTAAAGCCCACTTATAATAGGTTGTGATCCTCATTGCTGGAGTGGAGTTCCTTCACTCTAAGCGTCATAGGTCAACGTAGGTGGCCGTTCAATTTATTGGTTGTTTTACTTTTTAAACATGTTAAAGAATTAAAAAAGGATCTGGCTGTTCTGAAAATCTGGTATTCTGATGGCTAAACTGGTTAGTGTTCAGACTTCTAATTCACTGAGCATCCTCTGACCATTTCCTTAATCTATCAATCGTAGACATTTTTATCTTTGTGCCTTTGCCCAGGTTGTCGATACCTCTTGTACCCTCGAATAACTATTAATGTGATTATTTTGAGGCATGGTAGAGTACCCCATTGGAAAATTTCAACACGTAGTTGAAAATGGAGGATTATAGCTTACAAAAGAAACTGGAATTAAAAAAAAAGGTGAAATCACTGAAGAATAGTTTTGGGGGAAATGGTTTAGAACAAAATCTTGAAGTGGGGAGCACCTATTTTTAGGTTTGGTGTGGAGATGAACGAATAAAGGAGATGGAGGAAGGGTGGTTGTTGAAGTTGTCAGAGAGCCAAGATAAGAAAGCATAGTTAGTAGCACTTGAAAGCTAGGACTTCAGAAAGGAAGAAGTGGTCCTAGTATAAATAAGTACATGAAAATGAGAATAGGGCAAAGGGAACTGAGATGAAGTATTGAGGTCATTGGGGGCATTGGAGGAAGCAAATGAGAAGTGTATTCTGAATTCCTCAGTTGCTAATGCTTCTATCCCTTCATGACCCCAATTTTGTATTTTCTTTGCTATGCACATTTTTTTGGTTTCTCAATAAAAATGTAAGCTTCTTGAGGACAAGAACTGATTCTTTCATTTTTGTGCTTTTCTCTCCAGTCCATGGCACAAGTTGGTTTTTAACAAATGTTTGTTGAAAGAGAAGAAGCCAATGGAGAAGGGAAATTTCAAAAGTATAAGAGAGAGAGGAGAAGAGGGATGTAACATATAATTTATACAGGATTACCTTTGGGAAAGAGAGGGGGGATGGAGGGAAAAGATGGAGGATGAGTGAAGGAGCTCAAATTTGATAAGCTCAGTGGGTCTACTCTTTGCATCCCCTACAGTACCTAGGACAGGTTAAGGTACCCAGGAGATGGCATCAGGATTGAAGGAAGTGAGGACGAGAATCACTGAAGTATAGTCATTGTGCCTGAGGCCAATGTCTGGGCCTCTCCCTAGGCTTGCCTAGAAAGCAGGGAGTGGAGTGGACCAGGGAATGTGTATGAGATTAAAAAACGAGAATGTTGATATTTGGACAAAAAAAGCATTGGGTGTCACTATGGATAAAGCACTGACTTCGGAGTCAGGAGGACCTGAGTTCAAATCAGACCTGAAAAACTTACTCTGTGTGTGTGTTCATGTGTGTGTATGTATCTCCAGTAGAGAAGTGATGACTAGCATTCCCTTCTGCCCTCACATGAGATGGACTTGATGTTTCCAGTCCTTAGAATTTACTCCAAAAGTAGAAATGCCTTATTATGATGATGGTGTGAAATTTGGAAGGGTCCTGGAAACATTAGTTTATATCCATTATTGTTGAGACAAAGGAGTCTTTCCTCCAGTCTGACCCCAACCCCTATATTAATCACTTGAATGTTTCCTCATTCCCATAGTTGGGACTGCCTACAACAGCAACCTAGGAATGCACAGAGGATTTTTTTTTTTTAACCATAAGTGCTTGGGAATCTATTTTTGTTTGAGAAGCCAGGGAAGAGAAGGAATAGGAAGAAGAACAAAAAGGGAAAGGGGAAAGGAGGATGCAAGAAATACGGAGCACCTTTCCAGATGAGCTACAACTCAATTTTAGAGTATTTTTAGCGACTGGCTGTATCCAGCACATGGTAAAAGCAGAAATAGAATGTAGATTTTTGTTGTTGTTTCTCTTCTGGATCTGACAGTCTCTGATTCTGCTAAAAAAGAGAGAAAAGAAAAATAAAAAAGAAGAAAAGGGTACTGGGGTAGGGGGAGGAAAGAGAAAAAAAAGAGCATGTGGGAAGCAAACAACTTCTGCTGTTTTAAAAAATCATCCCTATGTACATCATTGTAAATTGGGAATTATTTCTGTTGGTGAAAATTCTTTATGTAAATGTCACTGTATCAGCATTACAAAGTACTTCTTGTTTGCATATATAATCATGTCATGCTGTACAGGGGGAAAAAGGGGGAGGGGTAATTATGTTTTAAAATATCATCTTGATTGTTTTTCTTTTCTCGTTCCCTGTGCAGGCCCGGTAACTCTTTCAGATTTTAAAGATCCTGTATCCTTCTCTCTTCCCCTCTTTCAATTGCTGGTTGATTCCTGTCCCTTTGCTTGAGTAGACATAATTAATATAGTAAATGCTGCTGAAGTCTGCAGATGTCCCTGTTGGGTCTTCTCCCGTTTGGATCAGTGTAATCAGAAGCAGGGGTTTGTTCCTAGAACATAAATGTGAATTGGAGTGTGTTTTTGAAGGCATTCCACAAGCCTAGACTCAAAACGGACAAAGCTAGACTCAAAACCTAGCTGGCTGGGTAGCTCAATAGGTATACAGATAAAATAATGGCATACATTACTCCTTTATGTTAATCAATAATCATATCTTTTGTTTAGGAGTACATTTCATGAAAGGCTTTGTTTGGATATTTGCAAAGAAACATTTGTTGTTGTTGCTGTTTTTAAATGGCAAAGAGAATCCAAAACAGATGTACATTAATGATTCAACAGAAAGGTTTAGGTCCTGTTAATTCTAAGGCAAGAAGCATTTATTAAGCACTTACTGTGTGCTAGGCACGAAGTGAGAAGCTACATAGAAAGGCAAAAGTCTTGTCCTCATAAAGGATATTCTTTCTAATGAGGGGAGACAATATACAAACGACTGTATATGGAAGACAGAGAAATTATTCTTCTCATCTCATACTGAACTATGAAATGGGAGAATTAATACAGTGATGCCCTCATGAAAAATATTCACCAGAAACACTGATTTGTCTGACATTCAGGAAATCTGCTGTCTCAGCCAAGGATAGGCCATTGTTTCTGCACTCTAGTTTATGCTAAAGAGATTAAGGACAAGGAAACAGGGAATTTAGTTCCCTAAGAGCTTCCTGAATAGGCCTTAAGGTCTGTATAATTTAAACAGATATTTATTAAGCTCCTACTACTAGAAAGTAGAGCGAAATGAAGAGCAGCTCCTATGAATCTATTCTCCTGTACACTAATCTTCATCAAGGTATGCCTCCAATTGAAGTTCCTATTGAAGGCTGATTGATGTCCTAAAATTTCAGTTTAATTTAACACACATGTATTAAAGCACTGTGCTAGGTGGGGCAGTTAAAAAATAATCCCCACTCCCAAAGAATGCTTACATTGAGCAGATAAATATGCACACATAAATATGTATAAATACATATGTATATAATAAATGCGTGGTAGTAGGGAGGGATTAGCAATAGGGTGGGAGGAAAGGAGAATGAGGAGGCAGTGTATTTTGGACATAGGGGATCACTTTCATGATTGTGGGGAGGCAGTGGAAGATGGCATGTCTGGAACAGCTAGTCGTCTAGTTATTCTGTAATGTAGAATGTATGCCAAGGAGAAATGTGAAAAAAGGTAGGAAAAATAGATGAGCCAGACTGGAGGGCCTTAAATTGCATGTTTAAGAATTTGTACATATTCCTAGAAACAAAAGGAAGCCAATGAAAATTGTTTTTGGCTTTTTGTTTTTTATTTGAGGCAATCAGGTTTAGGTGACTTGTCCAGGGTCACATAGCTAATAATTGTCGAATGTCTGAGGCTGAATTTGAACTCAGGTCCTCCTGACTCTAGAGCCGGTGCACTATCCACTGCACTGCACTACCTAGCTGCCCCCAGTGAAAGTTTTTGGGCAGTGACATGGTCAGACCTATTTCTTTTCTTTCTTTCTTTCTTTCTTTCTTTCTTTCTTTCTTTCTTTCTTTCTTTCTTTCTTTCTTTTTTAATTAATTTATTTTGATTTATCAATAATCACTTCTCTATGCTTTTGAGTTTAAAATTTTTCTTCCCCTTCCTCCCTACCACCCTCCTCAAGATGGTGCACAATCTGATATAGGCTCTACATTTACATTCATATTAAACATATTTTCACATTAGTGATGTTATAAGTAGAAATTAAAACCAATAGGAGGAACCATCAGAAAGAGGAAACAAAACTCAGCAGAGGAGAAAAAAAATAACAATTCGGCTTCCATAGTTCTTTGTTTGGGTGTGAAGAGCATTTTCCATCACAATGCCTCTGGAGATGTCTTAGATCCTTGTATTGCCAGGAAGGGTTAAGTTTATCAGTATTAGTCATCACAGTGTGGCTGTTATTGTGTACAACATTCTCTTGGTTCTGCTCACTTTACTCAGCATCAGACCATACAAGTCTTTCCAGGTTTTTCTGAAGTCAGCCTGTTCATCATTTCTTATAGCACAATAGTATTCCATCACATTTATATACCACAACTTCCTCAGCCATTCCCCAATTGATGGACATCCTCTCAATTTCCAATTCTTTGCCACCAGGGAAAGAGCTGCTATGAATATTTTTGTACATGTAGGTCCTTTTCCCATTTGTGTGATCTCTTTGGGATATAGCCCTAGAAGTGCTATTGCTGGGTCAAAGGGTATGCACATTTTTATAGCCCTTTGGGCATAGTTCCAAATTGCTCTCCAAAATGGTTGGATCATTTCACAACTCCACCAACAATGCATTAGTGTACCAATTTTACCACATTCTCTCTAACATTTATCATTTTCCTGTTTTGTCATGTTGGCCATTCTGATAGGTGTGATGTGGTACCTCAGAGTTGTTTTGATTTGCATTTCTCTAATCAATAGTGATTTAGAGCATTTTTTCATATGACTATAGATGGCTTTAATTTCTTCATCTGAGAACTGTCTGTTCATATCCTTTGACCACTTATCAATTGGGGAATGGCTTGTATTCTTATAAATTTGACTTAATTCTCTATATATTTTAGAAATGAGGCCCTTATCAGAGAGACTGGTTGTAAAAATTCTTTCCCAATTTTCTACCTTCCTTCTAATCTTAGTTGCATTGGCTTTGTTTGTGCAAAACCTTTTCAATTTAACGTAATCAAAATTATCTATTTTGCTTTTCGTAATGTTCTCTATCTCCTGTTTGGTCATGAATTCTTCTGTTCTCCATAGATCTGACAGGTAAACTATTCCTTGCTCTCTGTTTGCTTATAGTATCAGCCTTCATATCTAAACCATGTACCCATTTTGACTTTATTTCGGTATATGGTGTGAGATTTTGGTCAGACCTATTTCTTAAGAAGATTTTGGTAGCTATATGAACAGTGATCCAGAGAAATGGAGAGACTGGAGACAGGGAGACAGGTAGCAGGCTCTTACTATTGTAGTAGTAACAGTGCTTTTGAGGGGCTTAGAAGGCCTGAAGTTGGAAGGTATTCTGAGTGAGCAACAGGGCAAAAGTCCCAGGAGTGATCAGGGCCCTTCCCTGCCAGAGGGAAGGGTTATTCTTCCCCTGCTTGCTCTTCATGCTCTGATTTGCAAATACCCAGAGGAAGATGGAGTGACCTTTGCTTGCTTTTGTAGCTTACACTTTCTTGTGGATTCTACACCAAGATAGAAAATAATGATAATAATTAATAGTAACATTCATTTGTGTTATTCAGTTGTTTCTGTTGTGCCCAACTTTTCATGACCCCATAATCCTATTTGGGGTTTTCTTGGCAAAAATTACTGGAGCAGTTTGCCATTTCCTTCTCCAGCTCATTTTACAGATGAGGAAACTGAGGGCAGTCAAGGTTAAGTGACTTGCCTAGGGTCACATAGCTAGTAAGTATCTGAGGCCAGATTTGAACTCAGGAAAAATGGGCATTCCAGACTCCAGACCCAACATTATTGTTATTCCCATTTTACAGATTTGGAAACTGAGCAGACTGAGGTTAACTGCCTTGCCTATGATCACAGTGTCTGAGATTCAATTTGAACCCATGTTTTTCTGACTTTAGGTCTAACACACTATCCAGTATGCCACCTAACTGCTTCTCCTGCCTTTTCCTGTAGGAAGCCCATCTTGATTTCTCCTTACCTTCCCCACCCCCTACCCCAACTTGTTGATACTGTCTTCTTTCTATCCCTTCTTCAAATATATGAATACATCTCAATTCCTCATCACCAGCCCAATAGAATATAAGCTTCTTTAGGGCAGGATCTCTTCTTCTCTCACCCCTCTGTATTTTATTTTTTTCCAATTACATGTAAAGATAGTTTTCAGCATTCATTTTTGTAAAATTTTGAGTTCCAAATTTTTCTACCCCCCCACGAAAAGACAGCAAGCAGTCTGATATGGGTTATCCATGTACAATCTTGTTAAGCATACTCAGGATCTCTTTTTCCTTTTGTCTTTGTATACCCAGTTCCTTTCACATAGGTGGGGTCTATACCCAGCTGCCTTCCTAGTTCACCCTTTGTACTTTATGATTTCATTGATGTAGAACAGTGGTGTCAAAGTTAGATATCAGTAGGAATTACTAAATTAGTATGTACATAAGAATCCCCCAGACAGCATGTTGACTTAGAAAACTACATATTAACATTATCCATGTTCTGTTTTATTTTGTTAAACATTTACCAGTTTACATTTTAATCTGGTTCATGCCTTGGGAGTGTTGCTGGCTATGTATATATCAATGAGTTTTTGTAAGATATGCAATATCCATATCCATCATCCCCTACTTCTGAATAGGGAGGTGCCTACTCTTATCACTTCTTTGAGACCAAGTTTGGTCATCAGAATAACACAAATCAATTTCAATTTTAATTTGTTCCTCAATAATACATGCTTACTTTAAAATGAATTGTTATTCTTTTTTGTTTTTAAGTCACCTGCATTTCTCAATGTATTTTCCTCCCCCCTTCTTTTTATGTAAATGCCACTCTGTTACTCCCTATTCCAAAGAACTATCCCTTATAATAAAGAATTAAAAACACTGAGGAAAAAGCAGCTCAGTAAAATGAAACGACATATCTAAAAGCCTGCCATCATAAAGAAAGAAAGGTTCTGACATTTTCCTATCCCTTCTTTGAGGCCAGGATTGGTCACTTAGGATTTTGCAGGATGTCATCTGGTTTTTGTTCTTTTCACTTACCTGGTCTTAATAGTCATTGTGCATATTGTTTTCTTAGTTTGACTTCCTTTTCTTTACGTCAGTTCTGTGCCTTGCCTTACCTTGTAAAGGATACTGTTAAGAGAGTTGTTTTGCATATAACTGGCACTTTATAAGTGTTTATAGGATTGTATTGGAAAAAGATTAAGTGATAGACCTACACAATAACTGTCAGACCTGAGATTTGAGCCCAGTTCTTCTTACTTCAGTCTCTTACACATAAATAAATAACACTTAAATGCTCATTGGAATTGATTGTTTTAGGCTGACAAATTTATAAACTTGGCTATAGATATGACCAGGTTAATTATCACTACTTCCTCCTGACTTTCCTAACTTATAGAATCACTGAATCTATGAATCACTGAATTGTAAGGGCTTCTAGTCCAATTTATACCTAAACACAAATCCTTTCAATAATATAACATGTAACCATCCCAGGGGTGGGGAACCTTTGGCCTCAAGGCCACATGTGACCCTCTAGGTCCTCAAGTGCAGCCCTTCGAACGAATCCAAACTTCACAAAAGAAATCCCTGTTATAAAAGGATTTGTTCTGAAAACTTGGATGGGGGGTGGGGGAGAATCACCTTGGACTCAATCAAAAGGCCTTGCCCAAACATCTAGAAGGCCACATATGGCATTGAGGCCCCAGGTTCCCCACCCCTGAATTCTCTAGTCTTCCCTTAAAGATTTCAGTTAAGCACAATCTACTGGCTGTAATCCTTAGCAAATTTTCACTAACATCCTTCATCCACCTGCTTTTTTATCTATGAAAGTGGCAGCTTAATGAGGCACTCTGAATTCGAGACTCTACCAACCCATCCACATTCTCATCCTTGGTCTCCTCATGACAAAATGGCACATCTAACCAAGGAGTTTGCCAGGGTTAGGGCTCAGTCTGTTCATGGGTTTGAGGCATCAGGCAGTGAAATCTACTGTTGAAGAACAATAATAAAAAAATAAGGCAAACAATTAATTTTCTTTAGGTTTATTCAGTTGATAAGGCTTATTCAGTTCAATCCTCCTACTTGATTGGGAGGCTGTATTATTAGAAATTGGAGTAGTGTATATGGGCTGGAAGATATTCCTGAAAGGTTTTTTACAAGAATGAAGAGCCTGAGCTAAGCCTTGAGAGATAGTTAATGATACCCATTATACCATATGTACTGTGCAAACTTACAGAATACTCCTTATAGTAGCCCTACAAAGGTAAGAACTGTTAAGTGTTCTTATCTCCAATTTGGATCGGATCATAGATTTACAGCTGCAAGAAGTGTTAGTGATCTTCCCGTGTACCCCTCTGCTACCAAATCTTTTTATTAAGGGGTTTGTTCTGGAAAGTTTGGATTTAGTGAAAGGGCCACACTTGAGGTCCTATAGGGCCACACTTGACCTTGAAGCCGAAGGTTCCCCACCCCTTATCTAGTGGTACAACCTTCCTTCCCATTTTGCCAATGGGGAGACTGAAAGCCTAAAATACTGCGATTTGTTTAAGGCCACAACATCTGTAAAATCACAAAACCAGGATCTTGAATCTAAGTCTTCTGACTCAGGAGTCTAGCATTCCTTTCATTAAATAACAGTAGAGCTTAGGTAGGTACAGAGGAGAGAGGATGATTGATTATTCAAGGTGATGAGAATAACCTCACGTGTAAGAGTGAAAATGCACTACTGAGGAGTGCTCAGATAGTGTAGTGAAATTGGGGAGACATCGGAGCAGAAGACCCAGCCCTGGTAGATACTGGAGTATGGAGATCCCTGGAGCACAGTCCAATGAGGCATAGCTGGAGCCTCTGACCAGGGAGCAGAAGGACTGTGGTAACTCAGGATGTAGATCCCTACTATGTGGCAAGCTAGGAAAAGAAAGGGAAACTGTGGTATAGGTTGAAACAGGAGAACAACTTGTATCAGGGTTAGAAGAGATGTCCAAAACTTTTTGGGAGCTTAAAATCTGATGACATATACTTGAGATTTAGGTGTTGGAGGGGGCTTTGGCTTCAGATTGGTATGTTTTTTTTTCTTCTCCTAAATGTTGCTTTTCAAAATTCACCTGTCATTTCCTTCAAGACAATACAAAGTGAAGTCAGCAGATTGAGAGAATGCTTATTGACAGTGGACACATATGTATGTGTCCCCGTATTGTTTCCTTGCTTCTTTTCACTGAAATTGCTCTTGGATGCAATACTCTGCCACCCTAACACAACCCCCTTGAGCCTTCTATAGTGACAAAGAAAACCAGTGTAGTGCAAGCAAACCATCAGCTGAACTTGGAAAGTGAAAGCACGCTTGCCCCTTGCCCCTCACCCCTCACCCCCCATCTAGCCTTCATAGACCTGAAGCTAGAAGAGATCTTATAGGTCAGCTAGTCATTTTACAGATGAGGAAATTGAGGCCATGATTTCTTGCCCCAGGTCACTGAAGTTTGGACCTGGATTTTCTGACTCCTATAGCCTTTCTCTACTACATGGTGCTACCCCTGTATAATGGAAAATTTCTTCATTTATTTGCTGGGACTAAGATTATTTGCTATAATTTTTTAACATGTCTCTTCCTTTTAGCATTCTTTTGTTTATATGTAATTTATATTTTCAGAAGCTATCAACAATCTTTTAAGTACATAGAAAAGATAACAGCAAGGGACAGAGGACAAAGGAATCACTGCTGTTAATCTGTTAAGCTTTCCTTTTCAAACAATGTATGAAAGCTAATTTTATGGCTTTATTTGGAGTTTTATTTCAGACTCTGTTCATTTCCTCATTTGTTGAGAAGGATAGTTCATAATGAGACAATCATGGGAGGCAGGGGCAGAAGGGGAGTGTCCATCTATTGGGATACCTGACCCTTCTTGCTTCAATATCAGAGCTGGTACTTTGAAAAGGAATGGAATGATAGCTTTGTTTCCCAAGCCAGGTGATTTGCAGCCAATCTCACCCATTGGAGACATGGGCTGCAGCATAGGGAGGACGTGTTTGGAAGGAGGGAGAATTGCAACTGCTGGCATGTTTGCCTGTTATATAGAAGCTGATGGGATTAGTAACCTTGAGGTGGGAGAGCATTCATTGATGATTTAGAGCACTACCCATTTTCCTCAGCTAAATTCATTCAATCAATCTGTAACAAAAATGGCAATAATGACTATAACCCTTTACATTTTTCAGACATGCTTTTACCAAACATACCAAAAGCTGTCTTTATTGAGCATTTGTAATGAATCCAATTCTTTGGCATTGGGTGGATGATGAGGCAGCTACATTGCATAGTGAATGGAGTGCCGGACTTGGGCAAGTCTCTGCCCAGGTTTGCTCATTTATAAAATCTTGATTCTAATGGTACCTACCCTTGTAAAATGAAATAACATCTACAGTGCTCTAAAAATGCTAGCTGTTTACTAACTGAAAAGATCTGACCCAATCTGACCCTGCCCTTGAAGACCCAGAAGTCTAGTGGGAAAAAAAAAGACTCATAAGGTTTCACAAGAAACAATTAGAAAACAGTACAATATGTGATAAGGGAGAAAAGTAGATGTGTACTTAGAAAATGCTGAGGTTGGTGGATGGTGGTGGTGGTGTTGATGGTTGTCCTATGAGTTGGACGAAGAGCAAAATGGCATCACTATGATAAAGGTTTAAAAAATGAAAAACACCTTGTGATCTAGAATCCCAGTGCCCCCATTTAAGCCGCCCCTTGAAGACTGGTAGCACTAAGGTGTACTTGGACCTTTTTTGCTTAGTGACACTTTTTTCATGTGACAGTCACTCTTCTGTGGGCCAGCCAGAATTTTTCAGCCATGGGAGTGGTTTCCCAAAATGAAAAAGTCTTTCAATTGGGTTCTAGATTTATCTCTACCATCAATTCAAAATATCATCTTCTGCAAGAGGCCTCTATACTATGGATTCCCAATCTTTAGAAAAAGAGAAGAGAGATGAGGTAATCCCTGCATCAGGGTGTTGAGAGGGATGAAAGCACTTTGTGTCTTGGAAAAATGACCATAGGAAAGATAACCTATGATGGTTTTCTTAGATGCATTAGGTTCTGCATACCAGACTAACCTAAAAAAATTTGTAATTTCTTTTCTCTCCTAGTGCAAGAGAAACCAGAGCAGATTCCTCTGGAGAGCCGCTCTTGTGTCCTGATCCGAAGAGACCTGGTAGCCCTTCCTGCAAGCCTCATTAGCCAAATCGGCTACCGCTGCCACTCTAAACTCTACTCGGAGGGTGACCCTGGTGAGAAGCTGGAGCTTGTTGCAGGTAATGCCACAGCAGGTTTCTGCCTCTTCTACCCCACTCATGGTGCCCATAGACCCCTTCCTCTTACAGATTCATGCACACACCCACCCCCATTCAAACCCCCACCCCCCATACCTTCAAAATGCTAAGCAGAGGAGGAAAACTGAATCCTCCCTATAATTTTAGAGATTGCGTGCAAATGTCCTTTTATTTTCTTTTCTCTTCAGAGCAGTGAACAATGTACTCATCACCAATCAGTCAAAAAAAAAATAAAAAAGAAAGGATAGAACATCTTAAATTTCCCTTAATTTCCTTTTAGAAGAATGTGTCATTAAGAGAAGTTATTCAATTGAATTAATTTAGCATTTTAATTGAATTCCCCTGGCTTGTATTCTTCCTGATTGGTACGGGCTGCATCACAATTGTATTTTAATTTAGGTTGCAGACAAAAACATGTTGTGTATTTTTATGATTCTTTCCCCCCTATCCCCCACCCCAACTTCTAAGTGTCAAATTACTGCATTCTCTGGGTAATGGTTTTAGGTTTTGTAATAGCAAAGGCAGATTGAGAAATTTGATTTCTTTTAAGAAAACTAGCAATAATTTGATCTAAAAGTATATTAGCACTTTGCCCAGGATGATGTTTTCTGTGTTTGAAACTGTTTTTTCTTTTTAAGTCTGATGGAGATGGAGTATCTTTAATTTTTTTCAATGAAAAGATCATCCATCTAACGCTTTCACATCTGAAAACTTGTCTGTGCCAAACTATTTTTAAAAGATCTGTTCCCTGCAGCCATCAAATGTGTCAACCAATGATCACCCCTCCCCCCCCAATCCCTCATCCCCAAAGTGGCAGAGGAAGGTTGGTCATTTCATCTCATTTGGAAACACCCTCCTCTGATCCACAGTAGTAATTCCTTGGTAGCTTAAGACTGTTAGAAAACTATCTGGAAGGCTCAAGAAGCAGGTGACTTGTCCAAGTACACACATCTAGCAGGGTCGTCAGGATACTGGGAGGTTTATTATTTCTGGAAAATTCTCCATTTTTGCTCTGGGCCAGTTCCTATCATATCTCAGCTCAGCCACTGTCTGAAATGTTGCCTAGAGATTAGAAACACTGATTTCTCTGTTGGAATATTCATACTGGACTAGTTTACAATTTATAAAGTTTCTTTTCCTGTAAACGGAAAATGTGGAGTAAGTGATTTTTCACAGCAGGAACCTTTAATCGGCCAGTAGCATTTTACTTGATTTTTAAAATTTTATTTATTTATTTATTTTTGCTTCTCATTCTTTAGTGAGGAGATTAATATCTATTCAATTAAAGCTTCTTGGACTGTATGTATATTTGTTGTATTTGTGTGTTTAAGCAAATATTACTCTCTGCTATACCTAATTGGGTCAGCTGGTGTGAGCTGGGAAGATCTTGGTTACCAAAGAAACCATAGCAAGCTAATTACTTTCTCAAATTTAATGAAAGTGACAAGGATGTCTGCCTGGTTGGGGTGGGGGGAGGGGTGAAGTGCACATAAGGAGTTTTTTTTTAGTAGCACTATCCCAGAGATGTTCTCACCACCTAGGATTTTTCACACCATAATCAATTATGAAAACTTAGTCATTTTCTTCAGGGGGCCCTACAGTTAAAGCAGATAATAGGACGGATTGTCCAGGTACCAGTATGGATTAGCAGGGGCTGCTCTGGAGAAGAGAGATGGCCTGGCTGGTGACTAGGAAGACAGGCCTCTGCTGTCTACCATTTTGAACCCATTTCACCCTGAAGGTTCCCACCTCCCTTCCAACCACCAGAATTCTTTCATAAGGAGAAAAAAATCAAGTGCTCATGTTCCATGGGGTTTTCTATTTTTGAGGCTCTAATTCACTGTGATTCCAGAGATGATCAGATTATTTGAGTGAAATTAAAAGACAGATTGAAGGAGATTTTTAGATATCTTGATGATGGAGTTACAGATTGCTGAAAAGTTGGCAAGTAGAATGTCAAGCCTGATAAACCTGCCCTTAATTGTGTCACAGCTAACATCTTTGAAGTAGAAATGTCCTTTAATAATTAACTTAGCCATAATATGTCTCTATAAGTGATGGTTGTGACCCCTAACTTTTGAGGGAGCATACGGAAAGGAACATATCACAGTGGTGTCCCACTAGCTTTAGAAAGCAGAGATTATAAGCAAGCATAATTTACTTTCTTGTTGGAGATGTCCTATATTGATGTGACCACTTAGTTAAGAGTGCCTGGTTAGAGTGCTGCATTGATGTTAAGACGGAACATTTGGCAGAATTGTAGTTCAGGAGAGAGATCAAGGTTGGAGATGTCAATTTGACCATGTGCAGAGAGAGATGCACACATGGAAATGGTTGATGATATAAAGAGAGGAACAGACCACCAGATCAAGACTTTGGTGCGCATGGCCATCAGGATCAGGTTGGAGAAGAAAGAAAAGCTGACAGAGGAGACCAAGAAACAAAGGAGGATTGATCAGAGAAGGAGAATGAAATAAGTATATAATCACAGATGAGAGTTTCAAGAAGGAAGATTTGTTCATGGTCATACAATGGCAGAGTCCTGAATAAATTTGTAGTACTTATTTTTGCCCTGGGGAGTTGGGGTAAGAGGAGCTAAGAGGGTTGGGTTAGTGTCATGGAGAATGATCAGTAGTGCCATCCCCATCAGATCTGGTGCCAGAGGAACCATGGGAAATGGGACATCCTCAAGAGACAACTGATTGGTTTTTCTGATGTCTGTCCATGATGTCTATCCAATAATCGGGTGTTTGTGGTGAAGATCCATGTGTTGAATTCCAGATTTTCTTTTTCTTGCTTCCAAGTTGACATGGTCTCATCTTTGTGTAAGACCAAAAGAGGGAGAATCCTCTTCTGTTAGTATCACTACCAAAGTTTGCATCATTTGATGGGGGAAGGTTAAGAACTGAGAGAACACCAAGTAGGTATTGCTTAAAAAGGTAAAATTGTTTTTAAATTAATTTTTTTAAATGAACAAGTCTTGTTTTATTTTCCCTCCTACCTACCTCCTTCCTTTTGTAACAAATATGAGTTGTCAAGCAAAACATATTCCCACATTGACTATGTCCAAAATCTGTCCCTATCTTAACCTAGTGCCCATGAGCTCTCCCATCAGGACTGGGTAGGTAGCGTATTTCATTATGAGTCTTGGGATTATGATTAGTCATTCTGTTGATCAGAGTTCCTAATTCTTTCAAAGATGTTTTTCTTTACATTATTGCTGTTATTGTACATCTTGTTCTTCTGCTACTGCTTACTATGCTCTACATCAGTTCATAAAATTCTTTCCTGGTTTCTTTGAAATTCTCTGTCTCTCTCTCTCTCTCTCTCTCTCTCTGTTTTTGCAGTTGTCTCCACTAGTCATTCATATTCCACATTCACATGTCACAATTTGTCCAATTACTCTCCCAGTTCTTTGCCACTACAAAAAAAAAAATGCTACAAATCAATACTCTTAATGGGATCAAAAAGATCTTGCTACATCTCACTTCAAAATTCTTACTTCAGTTGACTCTGTGTTAGAGCATCGTGGTGTTTCATTGAGTGGAGATCAGTAGGTCCTGACCTTGAAGGACTAAGTCTGAGGGTTTTACCTTATGTTCTAATTGGCTACAGGCTCTGGAGTCTACATCACACGGGGTCAGCTGATGAACTGTCACCTCTGTGCCGGTGTGAAACACAAAGTCTTACTGAGACGGCTTCTTGCTACTTTCTTTGATCGGTATGAGAAGATGGGTAAGGCCCAGGTTGGGCCTTTTAAAGTTTTGTTTTTTTCTTCCCACCTGTTTTCTGTAACACTTTTCAGTGTTTTGGAACAGTTCCTTCTGCATTTTCATTTAGTGAAGATTTTATTTTCATTTTCTTTTTTCCTTTCTTTCCTTTTTAAAGATGTCAGCTATTGCTTTCTATAAGTTTTTATAATCTCAGAATGTTGGAGTTGGGCACTAGGTAGGCATTTTATAGGTGGTGAAATTGAGATCCACAGAGAGATGATGATTTGCCTATAGCAGTGGTGTCAAACTCAAATACAATCTGATCCTTGCTGGAGACATTGACTTAAAAACCACAAATTAACATTTTGTTTTAAAATTGTATTTTGGTAAGCATTTTCCACTTACATTTTAATCTGGTTGTGAATGGCTGAGATGATGCCCTAGGACACACAGATCACTGAGTAGCAAAGCTGCAGCTAGAATCCGGCTGTCCTGATTCCCTGCCCAAGATTATGTGCCACTAAAGCTTAATTCCAGGCCAGCTTCTTGGGTCACTTAGTGAGTGAGCTGTATCCATCTTGCCAGCATTATTCAGGGTGAACTCAAGAGAACTGCCAACTAACTTTCATATTAGCCAATGTAAGATTCTGATTAGGAAGGTAAATGTGCAGAGAAGCAATCCCTATAGGAAGCATTCCAGCAGTAAATATTTGCTTGACTTTGGCAGTGATCCTTTCCACCCTTCTGTGTACTCCCCTTTGTGTTATCGAGGATAACAAATAAGGAGTTGATAATAATGCAGTTAGTTGACTTGGATTTTTATCCGAAGTCTTAAGAGTATTTGCTACCTTCATCTTTTCTTTTTCCTCCTTTGTCCTGCAGGAATACACTAGCCAACAGCTGTGGGACTGGAATCCGCTCCTCTACTAGTGATCCCAGCCGGAAACCTTTGGACAGCAGAGTCCTTAATGCCGTGAAATGTAAGGTCTTAAGACTCAACGGAGCAAGGGTGGTAGTTAAGAGTCCTCAAACAAGGTGGGAGGAGGGGAGGATCAAAACAATATTCAATACCTCCAGGTAATGGATTGTGCCATCGATGTATAACTGCTGTTTGATCTGGGTTCCTGAAGACTTCAGTTTTCTGACTCCTTTCCCTCAGAGCCTCCATAAGAAGCTGCCACTTAGATAATGCTCCTATAACAAACAACTTTTAGGACTCTCTTCCAACATTTGTCTTCCCTTCTGGTGTGGGGATGGGATTGGTAGCTGGTTATAGTGACCCCTGAAAGGTTTGCGAGGAAGACTCTTGGGCTCAAAGAAGTAGTGTACGCATTTCTCAGCCTGGCCTCCTAGTGACTGATAATTGGAGCTGTTGATCCACTTCCCTGGAATGAGGCTTTTCCGGGGAATGTGTGAAGCATTCATTTTCAGCAAGTGGGTAGAACAGGATAAAGGAGCAGTCTCCAGAATGAGGTCTCAAGGTGTTAACTTTTTTGGTGGGTTTCCAAGCTTGATGATTTCAGCTGCAAAACTATTTTAATATGTGAAATAGATTTAATTTCCTTTTTGAACAAACCCCCCTATTTACATTTTGTGGTTATTTTAAGTCCTTGCCATCTGCTTGGCCATCTTCTCTCTCATTCCTGGACTGGGATAATCTAAAGGCAGTGAGCTCGGCCTTGCTGGGTGGTAGACTGCCTTCTTTACCCACCCTCCTCCCCTGCCTACTTGAAGAGGAGAAAGCTGCTGTGGATCAGCCAGTTAACTCCCTTCCCCCCCCCCCCCCCCCTTTTTTTCCACGTACTCTGCATTTTTGTTTTTCAGTCAGAACAGCTAATATACACTCCTTAGTTTTTTAAAATGCCCTAAAATTTAAATTCCTTTCTTTTTGTTTTGATTGACACTTGATAGTAATTAATCTAAAACTCTTGTCACTCCAGAAATTTTGGTAATAATTTGGGGACTGTGTACAGAGACATGGATCTTAACAATAGAAATTTATATTAGGCTAAGGATGATTTTAGTTAGAATTAGTGACTTATTGACAGATAATTAACTTGTTAAGGGTAGAGACAGAATGCTTCCTCTTTGTAACTTGTAGTTTATTTTTCAGTCATAGGCATGGGGAGGGTCTTACTGTTGATCTAGTCTAACCCATATTGTATTTCCTTTTCATTAGCATTTTGTAATTTTTAAATCACTTTCGTATCTATCATCTCATTTGGCCCTCATCACAAACCTATGAGAGGGCTGATATTATCCCCCTCGGACAGATGAGGAAACTGAGACCAAGCTCTTGCTAATGCTTGTGCCCTGAGGGAAATGTGCAGATAAATAAGACAGCATTCTCTGCTCTCCAAGGGATTAGCAGGGATTTTACTCAAGGCTGTACTGTAAGTCTGTGGTCAAGTCTGGGAATGTAGAGTCTTGATTGGAATTCCATTGGCCTCTTCACGTTGAGACCACATGCTGGTGTCCAAACAAAATTTCAGAGAACTTTTCTCTTTTTCTTTCTTTCTCTGCCCTTGTTTTGACCATCTCCTTCCCTTGTCAATTAATTATAGCCAGAAATTTTCCCCAAAATGTAAGAATTAACATTTTTTTAGTAAAGTGAAATTTTCACTTGGGAAGGCTTTCAATGTGGATCCGGAATGCACTGTTGGGGAGGGGTGGTCATGCTAATTTTCAGTAGTGTTTACTACACTGAAATTGACAGAGCTAATTAATTATAGTCAGGCCTTTTAAAAAAAAACATCAATTAGATAAATGGATATCATTGGCTAGTAAGTTTTTTAGACTTGGTAGAAACTTATAGGCCATTTAGTCTAACCCTCTCATTTGACATATAAGAAAAGATTATGTGTTTTGGACAGTCACATAACTAGTTAGGTCTGAGGGAGGATTTAAACTTCCTAGCTCCCCATCTAGTGCCCTATGTCAGACATGAACAGCAAGGAGATGCAGTGGATAGAGTGCCCGGCCTCGACTCAGCAAAGACCCATCTTTGTGAGTTCAAATCCAGCCTCAGACAGTTACTATCTTTGTGACCCTGGGCAAGTCACTTCACCCTCTTTGCTTGTTTCCTTCTCTGTAAAATGAGCTGGAGAAGCAAATAGCAAACTGCCCTGTTATCTTTGCCAAGAAAACCCCAAAAGGAGTCACATAGAGTCAGACATGACTGAATGGCCCAAACAGCAATGTCAGAAAGGAAGGATGCTTGAAGAAGATTATCATGCCTCTTTGGAACAGTGAGGTTTCTAACCTCCTTAAGAGCTGGGAGGGATGAGGTGGCCCACAAACCAAACTGATGACCCTTAATAATGGAGAAATGAATTTTCACCTGTGTAGTCTACTTCTTAAAGGGAGTGATTCAACCCTACTGGGGATATACATTGTTTGCGATTCCCTTGGCATCCTTTTCTATATCCCCATCCATAACGAAGAACAGAATGGATTTCATGGTGTGAATGCCCTCTAAGTGGGAATGATGGAACTTTTTGTTGCCCTAAAGCAGATATACCTCATGAAGGCATATGAGGGGGTTGGGTACAGGTGGCCTCCTCCCCTTGAGTCTCCACCTAACTCTTTTGACCTCTCCTGGCTATCTTTCTCCCTGTCTTTGCAGTATATTGTCAGAATTTTGCCCCAAGCTTTAAAGAGAGTGAGATGAACGTCATAGCTGCAGACATGTGCACCAATGCTCGTCGAGTTCGCAAACGGTGGCTGCCCAAGATCAAGTCCATGCTGCCCGAGGGGATGGAGATGTACCGAACGGTCATGGGCTCCACCACTGCCGGTGTCCCCCTGGAGCCTGAGTTCCAGGCCACCACAGCCCAAGTATTTGAGCAGAGAATCTACGCAGAGCGGCGGAATGATGCCGCCACCATTGTGGCTCTGAGAACTAACACGGTCAATGTAGACCTAAGCAGTGCTTCCAACCCGCCGTTTGAGCCAAGTGAAGAGGCAGATGGGGCTGGTTCAGTCATTCAGGAGGTGGCTGGGCCAGAGCCCCTATCCTCGGATAGCCAAAGCACTCCCCAATCTTTTGAACAAGGTCCTGCCAGCACCAGCAGGCCGGAGACACCGGTGAGAAGACAAGATGGTACTTATGGAGGGACTTTGTAAAGATACCTAAAGAGAAGAAAAAAAAAATTGACTTATAAGGGATCTAAATACTAAAGCTGCTTGCATGCATACTAATACAAAAAAAATGTGATCAAGCCACTTACCTACTGAACTGCTACTGTTGCCTGAAAAAAATGTGATTTTTATTCTGCTTGTATTTAAAATTTATGAAGGAAATAATCGCATTCGTTATACTGTAAATGATTAGGTCAGTGATGGCCTATTTAAAAGAGAGTTCCTGGGCTCTATTTTTTTTTTTTAATACTCCTGAGGTTAGACTCTACACTTGTAGCTTTTTTCTCCCCTTCCTTACAAGGGGATGGGGTGAAGGAGGACTGAGACATCACCTCCCATTGTTTCTGCACCCAGGTCCTTTCCATCCCTTTCTTCCCAGCGCAGAACTAAAGCCATTGTTAATTCCTCCTTGCTCTATAGAAGGTTGTGCCATCACTCAGGAGGAGAAAGTTTTTGGATGGTCAGAGAATGCCTGGCAGTTCATGGACCCACAGGACTTGGCAAGGTGATTGACTGGAGGTGCTTCACTTAACACTCCATTCCTAACTTGTAGTGGTCCTCATCTTGAGGGTCTTTATGTGCATCAGGCCTATGGAGGCTGGGGATGGGCAGGCTGAGGTGAGGCAGAGAGCTTTCCCCAGGAAGTCCCCTCAAACTCCTTTTCCCCTGTGTTCCCCCCCACCCCCACCCCAACTGAGACTCTTTTTCAGTGTCAGGATTAGCCATGGTTCCATATTTGTGTTTCTCATGCGTGTGCTTTGGGGGTCACAGCAGCAGGGTATGGGGGAGGTGAGAGTATTATTGGTATGGGAGTGTTAGGACATGTTGGTTGGCACTGATTGGTGTATGTGAATATGTGAAGACATCCCATTGTCCTTACTCTTCCCCTCTCTTCCCTTCCCAATCAGATCCCTATTTCTCTTCCTACTAAATGAGGCACCACTCAATATAGCCTTCAGTGAGTTAGTCCTCTGAGTTGGCTTTAACTTCTTCCCCCACCCCAAACTGTGCATTCTTTATCTCTTCCACATCCCTCATGTGAAACCCTATTTTCATGAATCTGAGGGACCACTTGCCTGGTGGTGGTCACCCTGGAGGAGTTGGGGGGAGCCATGATGAGTCTGTAGGAGTTAGCTGGGTGGTAGAGGTATGGTTACAGGCTTGGCCCTTCTTAGGGTTCACTTGGAGCTCCCATGATTTCTTCAAGAGTGAGTTTAACGTGAGGGGATGAACTCCAGAGAGCCTCCCCCTCCCTCCTGTTAAGTAAGAGCAGGGGTGAAAGGGATTGTTCATCTCTTGGCTTTCCTTTTTATGTGGAATAGTTTTGTGACTATCCTGGAACCCTTTGAATTTTGTATGGCCTTACGTTCTTTGATTGAAAGGCAAAACTCCATTTCCCAATTTCTTTGTCTTCCTTCCCCTCTACTCCAAATAGACCAAATTTTTGCAAATGAGGCATAGACTCGTTGTCCACTCTTTTTTCGTGAAATATGGCCATTGCCCCATTTAGGAGAAGTGACAACTTGGTTTTGACAGGCAGAGAGCTTTTTCCAAACTATCGATTGGTGAAAGCCAGACCATGTGGCTTTCCGTGACCTCTGCTGCAGGAGGAAGAGGCCAGACCTGGAGGCAGGGGCCAGGGTTGGGGAAAGTCAGGGTCAGGTTTAGGTGAAAGAAAATGTATCTCTGCCATTTTCCTTGTCCAGTGATGAGTCCTTGTCTCCATTTCCATTTGGAGAGGGTTTTCCATTGCTGACACTCTCAGTAGAGGGCAGATGGCTTGCCCCTCCTGGGAATGTTTGGCCAGGGAGCAAGGTGATGCTTTGCCTGTGTAGACCCCCTAGGTTAAAGGGGGATCTGGAATGTGTGTAGGTGCTTGTGCAAGTAGTGACAGTGAATTGGGGCTTGTGCTCAGTGGAGAGATTCATGAGTCCTAGTGCATAGGGGAAAACAGAGTCCCTCACCCCGTGACTTCTTCTTGGTGCCATTTCTTTTTTCTTCCCCCACTCCCGCTACCACCATGGACAGTGGATCCTAAGAAGAATGTTTTTTGACTGAATCCAATGCTCAATATGTGCCAATAGTTCCTCTCCATCATAATCTCTGCTTTCATTCTACATGGCTGTCTAGATGTAGGTTTATATCCAACTGTGTGGAATTCAGAAATGGGGAAAGGGTCATGAGCAGAAGCTGGATTAGTGAATGAATGGTCATACTGTCTACTTGTGTTGTGGACAATGTGGAGTCCATGGTGTTTGTAAAGAAGAAATATAGGCAGTTTCACTGGTATGAAACTAGTGCTTAGTACTGTAGCATTGGGGGGATGCTTTTAGAGTTTAAGATGAGGGTGGGAGGGTGGTCAGAATGTTGTGAAAGGGCAATGGAAGAGGTGGTTGTTTTTGTTTTTGTTCTAAATTTTCTGAGATTGAAATATGCTCACTTTGCAATTTAATTTTTTTAAAGCCAAGGAAAAAAAAACAACTAGTGCAACATCCACATAAATGGTCACTGGTCAGTGACTTCTTCCTTTGTGGATCACATGCTTTGGGGTTTTTTGGGGGGGGGCATTCCTCTACTTCCTACCCCAGTGAAAGGGGGCTCCAGAAGGCAGCTCTCCCATCTTGGGTCATTGTTTATTTAGCCAGATACTTGAAACTGTTTGTATATTTCATAGAAATGCTTGCTTGCTTCCTTTCTGCCTGCCCTAAAACTCCCTTCCCTATTTGATACCCCTCTGTATTTAAACAAAAACAACCTACACGCTTGGGTTTGTAGTTCAGCTCCCATTCTGGGCAGTTATGCATTTCCATTTGCAGAATGTCTGCAGTGGATTCTGTCAGGGGTTTTGTGGGGGAAGAGCGAGTTTTGACAAATGACACCTTGGCCATCCAGGAGTCTTTGTTAACACCACCACCCCCTCCCCCAACCAGGTCTAAGGTGTCAGTTTCTCTGATATTCCCATTGAATCTGAAGTCTCCTTTGCAGATTCTACCACCCCACCAAAAATGAACTAAGATTAGTACCCCTAGAAGAGAGGGCCTTTTCAGCACAAGAAGTCACTTTATCCTAGCATTGCCATAAAAACATATGATGACTTTTAAACAGGATTCACATTTTCCTTTGAAGCCCTTGAACATTATTTCCACACCCCACTTTGCATGGCAGAGGTCATGAAACCAGCTAAAATCACCCTCAACAGAGCTAGCATCCTCCCTTTCGCCCACCCTCTGTCTGAAATCTCCTATGCCCGGCCCTCCCTTGAATGTCCACAGGTCTAGATCTTTATTCTTGCCCATCATCAATGGAGCTATAGGGCATAGGAAGTCATACAAGGGTCCGTAAGGAGTGACAAGACATCACCCTTCAGTTCCAATGCCTCTACTCACAATAGGCTTCAGCTCATGGTCTTCACATCATTAGCCCTGACTGCCATATTAAGAACTCAGGCTATAATTCTTCTTCCATGCCCCAGCCTTTGAGTGAGTATATGAATTTTTGGAAAGAGTCCTAGAGGACTCTCCCAGACATGGGCAAAGTATGGCTCAGCCATGATTTAGGCTTTCATAGGCTGGGAAGGCAGAATCCCTATTGTTGTACACATGTGGGGAATACATGGTTATTGTGGCCAGATTTTTTGAGGCTATTGAAGGGAATCTGAGACTTGAGAATGGAGAGAGTCAAGGTCTTAGGAGATGTGAAGTATGTAATATTGTATTGATGTCTCAGAGAAAGAAAGGTAAAATTGAAATTCAGTCCTTTCTTCTGGGTTGGGCTGGCGTGTATTTTGAGAACAGAGGAAATTAATTACTCTAGCTTTCTTCTCTGCCTCTAGGGTGGGAGTCCAAGGAGCATCTCCTATCTGCAGTGTCCCTTGTATATTAAAACCACCCAGTGTTCCTTTCATTTTTTAAGTAAGTTGAGGATTTTTCACTTCATTCCCTGCCACAATGGCACTTTTAATTTGAGTTTTGCTTGAGAAACATTCAGAACCGAGAGATGTGATATCATTGGTGAATGAAAAAGGCTTTATCCGTCAAGAAACTGCCACAAGAAAAATCCAATATGGTGGTCACAGTCAAGAGACACAAGTATGGATAAGCTGTGTAGTTATGAATAGTGGCTGAATTGAGCAGAATAGGTGAAAGACATAGTGGTTTTATCAGACAAGATTGTAGGTTGCACAGATAAAATTTATCTATTTTTTTATACCTAGCACAACTTCCTAGTTTTTATTTTCTTTTTTCATTTTTCATTTTTCTTTTCTTTCTTTTTTTTGGTGTTTCTTTTTTCCCTTTTTTTGGTTCTGGGTTAAGAAGACAGAATTTGTTAAAACTTTAAAAATGTGAATGGGTTTTGAGCTCTCCCTTTTTCTCTGGGTGAGGGTGAGTGTTTTGCACTAATGTTTCCTGTATGTAGAGGATTAATGAATGATATGTTTGCAAATGTATATGGGATGATGATTGTATCCTTTGAGGAAAACCAATCCCTGAAGATACTGAATGTAAAGTGAAACAGAAGCAGTCCTTGGCTTTCATGGGGCTTTCCAGAGTGCCTTAGAATTTTTTGGATCATTTTTCCCAAGGAAAACATTTTCAAAATCAGACCATGTTTCCCTCTATTTTGTTTACAACACTATCAATTCCAGAATTGGGGGCTGCTTTGTCATGTGAATATGAAACTGCATTTATCTAGATCTGCTAGAACAAAAGAGGAAAAAAACCCCTCAGTATTTATGATATGTCTGCACCTTTATTCTTACATTTGACTATTAGCAATATATGTATAATATATCTCTATATTCTATTATATATCTAAATTATATCAAGCACCTTTTTGAGGAATAAATTTTTTTAAAAAAGAAGAAAGACTGAACACAGTTTGAGCTAACGTTACATGCAGTTGCCAATAGTAGGCCAGACATCTGCTCTTGTCCTAGTAGATGTGAGTAAGGATTCAAAACTGAGTCCCAAAGTCATTAGGGCCTTGATACCAGGGTGTCAGGACATTGCTCACTTAGGCCCACCATGTGCTGGACCCCTGTACAGTTCTTGGTTTAACACAAGGTTGTAAAAGAGCACAGAGGGAACAGATGGTCCAGTGGTGAGCAAACACTAAATCACAATTGTCCATTAAATATAGCAGATACTGCTGGCTTTGTGTTGAGGTCCTCTCGGAACTTGAATTCTCTGTATTGTTTTCTGCCCTGTCTCTGGTCTTGCCTGAGAGGTCTGTTTGTGTTTGTTCTTGGGTTGTTGTTTTTTTTTTTCCCCCTTCTCCTTCTTCTTAACTATGGTGTAGGATCTGTGGAAAAAAAAGGGGGGGGGGGGTTGCAAGTGAAAGTGGAAATGCTAATCTTTGGAGCCCTGAGAGAGTGAGAGAGAGAGAGAGAGAGAGAGAGAGAGAGAGAGAGAGAGAGAGAGAGAGAGAGAGAGAGAGGCAGGACAGTGCTCTGGGCCTCCCCAATCTGTTCTCTTTAACTGTATTTGAAGGAAATATTTTCCATCAGCCTATCGCCTCTTTTGTGATTCCCTCTGTTATATTGTCAAAGGCCTGGGTTGGGATTAAAAAAATATCCTGGCTTTTGAGTTATAACTTACTGAGTGTGTTTATTTTATTTTTCTTTCCTGGATTCTCTTTCTTCAATATTCCTATTTTAGTGCTGTGATGAAGGTGCTGGGTAAAAATTCTGAGATCTGGGAGGCTGGGGATCAAGGAGAGCAAGAGAAGGACAGTCACACAACTCTGCTCTCCTAGTCCCTCCAAGGGTTTAGAGAACTTTACATGGGCACCTTTGATGTTGATTCCATCGACCCACCGAGACCAAGTATTTCTAACCCTCTGGGATGTTTTAAGCAAGGCAGATGCTCTTAGTCCTGGGTTTGTCAATCGATCCACCGGAATGTTGAAGGTGAGCTGTGATGGGACTCAGGCTTTTTGACAGCCCATCATGTTTGGAATTACTTCCCTATTTAACCCATGTTTAAAGGACCATAGCCTTCTAGATAGGTTACTCGGTTACTCGATGAGGCCCTGCTGCCTCTCCCCAGTCATTTTATCGTTCCGGGTTCTGTTCAGATGGATTAGTTTTATGGAAATCGCTTGCTGCAAGTGGGGAAGGGCCTATGGCCCATTAACCAACTGAAAACGCAGAGACAACCTCTGTTTGCTTCCACTGGCAGTAAATCGTAAACACAGAATTGAGAGTTCATAGCTGTCTTGGGCTTTAACTACTGTTTCAAAATGTCCCTGCTGTATAAATTTGTCATTATGTCAGTGAGCAAGCCCCAAATGTGTGTATTACCATACCAGAGATATTCAGGGCTGGGTACAAGATGTTTCTAAAATTGAAAAGTGGTTTTTTCTTTTTCTTTTTTTTTAATAAAAAAGGAAAAAAATATGCAGAAATCTAAAGCACTCAAATTGGAAAACCTTCTCATGTTCTGATCAGTTGCTTCCATTGTCAGCGTTTTGCACATAATTGTGATTTTTATGTCAAAAAAAGGCCAAAACTTGCAATACTATTTTTAGCAGACAAAAAAAAAAACAACTTAAGTATAAATGTATAAATATTTTTGACTTGAAGATTTGGATGGCACTTGACTCAAATAGAACATTAATCCTTTGGACAGAATGTTTGGAAAAAAGAGACTTTAAAAAGTAGATGGTTGTTTTAAAAATTTTTTTAAATGGAGTCTGTTTAGAGTAGTAAAGTAGTACTGTAATTCATGACTGTTAAATAAAAAATAAACAATTGAGTGAAATAAATCGTTCCTACTCTGGACAGGCAGTTTCACAGTGCCACGGAGTTACATTTCAGCCACAAAAGATGCTAGTTTGTTCTTTTTTTTTTTTTTTTTAAGAACAGATAAAGTTTTGTTACTTCACCAGTATTTATGTGTTGTTACTCTGTATAGTTAAGAGTCTTACTTTTTAGCCATGGCTGACACATTATATCAGTAACTAAAATGACATTGAACAGCCGACCAAGGAAACCCCGAGAGTTTGAAGTGTGCTCATAGCTGTCTCCATCAGATGCAAAATCCATGAAGGAGGATATGATCATTAATTGTAAAACGCTTTGTAAAATTCACATTTACAAAATAATAAAGTCGATTCCAATTCAAGCTTCCTTCTGGGGCTATAAGCCCCTGTGGTTGGTTTTATTTTGTTCCTGGGGACTTGGTGGAGAGAAATTGGGGATCTTGAAGAGTATACTTTGTTGGAGAATGGGCTTTCAGTCCCCAGAACTTCTTGCCCCAAGTTTGTTATTGGGCTTTGGAGGGAATTGGGGTGGGGGGGGGCAGTACAGTGTTGAGGAAGCAAAATGGAAAATACTACTTCTGAATATTATTGCAACTTCAGGTTCAGGACAGGAAGGAAGATGCTGCCAGCAGCAGAGCCAGATGAAGAAATGCACAGACAGCAAAGGGAATGACTGGTATTGGACAAATGGGATGCTGCTGTCACGTAGTTAACCAAACTTTGTGGTATGAGTTGGAAGAGTCAGGACACATACACTTGTTAACTGATGTTTCACTTCAGAATTTGGTAACAGCAATTTTCTTACCTCATTCTGTTCTCTCCATTTTAACCATTCATAGTCATCCTTGGAGCATATATCATTTGGAGGAAGTGAAAAGGTTTGGGGAAAGAATAATATAACCTTGGTATCATCAGCCTAGAAAATTGAGTTTTGTCTGGAAGCTGAAATTCATCCTACAACTGGTTTCCTTAACTTTTTTTTTAAATCCTAGATCCCTTTGGCAATCCGGTGATGCCTCTATTCCCCTTGTCAAAATAAGATTTTTTTTGGTTCCATAATTGAAATGCTAAATTTCAGTTTTAGAGGATAGTGAAAATAAAGATTAATTTTTCCCCTCCAAATTTATAGACCCCTGAAATCTGTCAATGGACCCCAGCTTAAAAATTCCTCATTCCCACTGGTGACTTTTAGCTAAATTGTAGAATGGATATCAATGATCTCCTATATGGTCTTAGGGAAATCATTCTTATCTCTGGGCCTTTTTATGCCCTACCCTTCTAATGAAAGTAATCCTGCTCCACCTGTTTGTCCAAAATGTTGGGAAGATCAGATAAGACCTTTTCTTGAACAGGAGAGTGCTTTGGCTTGTTGAATGTGTTGATCTTGTGAAACCAAAGATGCCCAGACTAGCCAAGTTCTTAAATGCTGTCACTACTCCCTACAGCAAAGCAGCCTTCATGACAACCACTGCAAATATCAACAGCCAAAGAGGACACTGAACAGCCCTCCTCGTTACTCTGTAGCTCTGGGTTTGGAATTAGGGCCATTGTATCCTGTTCTTCTACTTTTTCAACACATTTAATTATGCATGTCAGTGACCACTGTGAACAAACACATCAAATAGAATTGAAAATAATATTCATGAAATGGTAAACTTTTTAATGTGCATAAAATCTTTAACATGCGAATCTAATCAGCAAATGGTAAAAGATATAATAGGATTTTAAAAACACATGTTATATTTGCTTCTATACCCTACTCAACTTTTCTCCTGTGCATTTGCCCTCCAGGGGCACTCCTTCCCCCTCCCCCCCATTCTGTATATCATCCTTTTCTATATATTTGTTGCTTATGGCAAAATGATACTCAATTTGCTTAGCAATTCCCCAATGATTAGGCACATGGGATATTTTCAAATTTTGTCTTTTTTTTTTTTAAACAATACTGCTATGAATATCTTGCTTGATCTTCACATTAACCCTGTATGTTAAGGAACAATAGGCACTATTAACCCATTGACAATGAACTAACTTGAGGCCCCAAAAATCACACAGTGAGTTAATAATAAACTAGTACTAAAAATCTATTCCCCTTTAAGGGAGCAGAGTCTGCTTGTGGGTGTTTGTGTGTATGTCTATGTGCTGTGTCTGTGCTGTTCAGGTTCAGGGTCTTGCTTGAAGTTGTTTGGAATAAACTAGATAGGCCACTTCTGTTTTTTGTTTCCTTGGAGGGGGAAAAATTATCTTTCCAGTTAGATTAATACCAGACTTTCCACTGTCCCTTTTTGCCTTTTTTAAAAATTTTTATTTTTTTAGGCAATTGGAGTTGTGACTTGCCCAGGGTCACACAGCTAGTAAGTGTCAAGTGTTTGGTCTGAGGCTGAATTTGAACTCAGGTACTCCTGACTTCAGGGCTGGTGTTCTATCCACTGCACCACTTAGCTGCCACTTCCCCTTTTTGCTTAAAGATAATCTCACTCCCTCCTCTTGTTAGCTCTTGAATATCTTTGATGGGCAACATGAGGTTTCAGAACCACTGAAATTAAATTTAATTAATTAAACCACAGAAGCCTTCTGGTCCCTTTTATCCTCAGAGTTCAGAGCAGATACTAAGCCCTAACTAACCTGGCTTTCCCTGAGTACTTGATGTCTATTCACAAAAAGAAATGCCCTCTTCCCTCACCTCCTTGTGGTCCTTGTGCAAATTAGCCTTGGGCTGAAGGTTGGGCCTTCAGAGCCTCTTGAGCAAATGCCTAGGGTATCCATAGTCACTCCCTCTCAGTTATCCAGTTTCTAGCCCCTCAGAGTGAAGGGAGGGCTAAGCTCTGCACTCTGCCCTATTCCACATACATACAAAAGTGAGCCCTGTGCCCTAGGAAAGATGTGGCAGGGAGGGGAGGGTTTCTTTCATTTTGTTGGGTCAGATGCTTCACAACACCAAGAGGTTTAAGTAGGTTGCAGTATGTTGCCAATGAAGATTTGTCCTGCTGAGAAATGATATCCAGAAATGGATGATCAGAAAAGGTGGTGGGCTTGCCAAGTGTAGAGAATGAAGGAGCGATAAGAGCCCCGCTGCTGCATTGGTACTCACAGAATGTTATGTGGTGTGTCGAAGCTCCATGGACTATGACATGGACATAAATTTGGATAGGAGTAGACTGGGGATCTGAATCTCTAGAGGGAGTACCTATATCAAGGAGACATGGCTACAATGAAATCTTAAAATAAGTACCCTTCTAGTAAATAACTCTCCTGCCCTGTGGTAAAAGAAAGAAAAAAGTCACTTGTAAGAATGAAAGGCAGAAGGAAGAGCACAGATAATCACCAATGAGATGATCTGGGAGACAGTCGTAGTACCATAGAAAGTGCATTGGATTTGGAGGGGAAAGACTCCTGTTTAAGCCCCTTTTCTGCCATTTATTCCTGAGTCATTTAGACGGAATGACCATTTCTCATTTCCTCAGCTGTAAGGTAAGAGTCAAACTAGATAATCCAGAAGGCCCTTCTTGCCACCTGTATGTGGAAGCTCTCAGGATTTGGGGATGCATGATGAATTTTTGGTTATTATGTGCCCTGTGCTGATGGGGAATTGTTTTTTAAAGACACAAATATATTCTTATTCTCCCCAAAATTCACAGTAGCTGGAAGAAGCAAGATTGAAATATATTAATTGCAGAAAAATCAGGTGTGGCATTTTGGGAGTTATGGGTCTAGTCCTGTGATTTCTCTAATACAAGCAACTCCCAATGAGGAAACTTTGTCTGCTACCAATGCAAAACAGCTTCTTCTCTACTTGGAGAACTAAAGGGTTGAATAACTTGTCCAGAGGCATACGATCAGTATGTGTCATAGTGAAGACTTCAAACATGTCTTCTTAAATCTGATGATGGTTTTCTATCCATAGTGCCATAACATATTTTGGCAGAGAAAGTAAATGACACAGAAGATTGAGCTGGATTAATGTGTGCTGGATTAGGGAGGGCTTCATGGAGGAGGTGGGCCATGGACAGGATCTTGAAAGATATGAAAAATACAGATGCATTCTTCGCAGAGGGTAGTAATAGTGAACATTTATATAGAATTCTAATGTTTACAAAACACTTTACATTTTATTTGATCCTCAAAATAATCTTGTGAAGAAGATATTTTCACTAATCCCCAATTTGCAGATGAAGAAATTGAAGCTGGGAGAAGTTGTAACTTGCCCAAGGTTACTCTAAGGTGAGATTCAAACTCAGGTCTTTCTGTCTCCCAAGTACAATACTAGCTGCTACACCAGACAGATAGGTGAATAGTGTTGGGGCTGAGAAGAGACCTAGAGGAGAAAGGCCTAGGTCAGGAAACGTGTGGCCTTCTAGGTCCTTGGGTGCGGCCTTTTAATTAAGTCCAAGTTTTATAGAACAAATCCTTTTATTAAGGGGATTTGCTCTGTAAAATTTGGAGTCAATCGAAGGGCCATACTTGAAGACCTAGAGGGTCACATGTGACCTTGAGGCCACAGATTCCCCATCCCTGGCCTAGGCTTTCAGGGTGACTTGAGTAAAGATGAGGATGAGGATGGTAGAGCTATTATTATTCAAAAAGCCTGAGGCCATCAGCTTAGTCTTGATTTTGTCTTGCCACTGGACTCCTATGAACCTGGAGGAGAGAGTGAGGCTGAACACTGAGCAGCTATCCCTGCCTCACTTAAATCCAATTCACAGGCAAGTTAAGACACCCTCCTGATGTAATTGGTCCTTTTGCAGAATGAAGTCTTTTGCAGAATGAACCAATAACAATAAAGGGCCTTAAACCAGAACAGAGACTCGGGATGGCATTAGGGAGCCATGAAAGATCTTGAGCAGAGCCATGACATGGTGAAAATGCTATTTTAGGAGTTTAGAACTAGAAGGGTCTTTAGAAATCTTGTCCAATTCCCTCATTTTACATTTCAGTTTGAAGAGTTAAGCTAACTGACCAAGGTCACTTAGTTGGGTGTAGCAGAGCTGGATCCAACAGCTTGTGAAGGATGGACATGGGTGGAGAGAGATCAGTTAGGTCTATGGCAATTATATGGGAATGAGATGATGAAATCTGGACAAGATGGCGGCAGTGAGAATTACAGGACGTGGAAAGGTGGTGAAAGATTTCAAAAGAAGAAACAATAGGACTTGGCAACTGATGTAGTAGGTGAAAGGGGGAGAGCAGTCAAAGATGTCTTGGAGAATGGAGAAAATGGTGATGTCACAGAGAGCAATCATTGGGAACTACAGGGCAGGTGTGAATTATGGAGGAGGAGAGGAGGATATCCCAGTTTGGCATGGGGCACATTGAATTTGAGTTTCTAGGAGAATATCTAGTTGAAGATAACCTACAGGCAACCAGAGATGTTGGTTTGTCAATGGTGGAATGTGCTGTCATGGGGAAAATGTTGGAATTGGGGTCAGAAGGCCTGGGTTTGAATCCTAGTCCTGCTATTTCAAATATCTTTGTGACCTGTCACTTTACTTCTCTGGGCCTCAGTTTCTTCCTCTGTAAAATGAGGGAATCGTGCTAATTTGTTGTTAAGTTCTTGTCCAACTCTAAATTCTGTGTTCCCATGTGGTAGCTAAAACCTTAGAAGAAGTGATTGAGATTGGACTGGGTCCAACTCTGGGCACCACATTTTAGGGAGGACATTGACAAACTATGGATATCCAGACAACCAGGATGGTGAGGAGAGACCATTCCATAAAAATATCAATTGAAGCAACAGGGGATGTTTAGCTTGGAGAAGAGAAGATGGGGTGGGGATGGGGTGGAAGGTATTGTCTTAAGAAAGAAGGATTAGACTTTTTCTGCCTTGACACAAAAAAGAACTAAAACATCTCATTGAAGGTAGAGTACAATTCAGTTGAAGAAGTGTTTGAGGAGTACAGTACTATGTACCAGGAGCAGGTGAGACAGAATCTAAAGTGAAACAGTCCCTGCTTTCAAGGAGTTTATATCCTCCTATGCTGACAACTCGTCCAGTTGTGGCTTGGCTCAAGGGGAGGCAACCAATTAGAAATCCCAGACTCCCAATACACACATCTCAGGCTTCTATGAAATACTGATTCCCAAAGGAAAATGTAGAGGAAGAAGAGAGGAGGACCAGGGATAGAGTCTGGAAGACACTAAGATTTGGGGGCAAGGGCTTTGATTAAGCAAATGAAATTAAGTGGTAGAAATCCCCAAGATCTGTGCTCATAACAGGCCAATGTGGAGCTGGAAACCCCTGGGTTTCCTTGGGAAAGTGTTAAGGACCCATTCCAAAGAAAGAAGGGATAGGTGTTGCCAGAGAGATGAGGACCCATTAGGAGAGATGGATGAGGCCAGCCAGGAAATATTCCTTGAGTGCAGACTCAATTTTCCCTTCCTGTCCTGACAGTGCTTAGTAGAGGACACACAGGAGCAGCAGCAGGAATAAAAATAATACTCAAAGAGTACTATAATTGCATCGGTGCACATATTTCCTCTGGTGATGTCTATTACTATCTATACCTTCTCTTCCTATGCAACAATTGTCCATGTTTCCCTATAAGCTTGCCACAGGATGTCTACCCCATGTTGGGCAAGATAAGAAAGGAAGGAGTCAAGACGAGAGGAGGGTCATCTTCACCTTCTCTTGAACTCAAAAGGATACCAGTAGAGAGTGTTAGACTTGGAGTCACATGCATATGCATGTGACTCCAGGTCCAACATGCTTCACTAAGTCACCTTAGCTGCCTAGTCAGTGCATGTTATTATTGTAATCAATGTCTATTATCTTTCTTCCACCCATATCACATTCTTCATCATCAATAACTTGTTTAAACAGGTCAGAATGGTGTAGTTTTAATTGCTTATTATGCCTTGTCTTATTTTAATTCTCTTCAGGCTTTGTATTAATTTTGATGTTGCTCAAACAAATTCGTGGTCAGACTATACATAGACAGCTGATCTAGGAATGACTCCCACATCAGTTATGAGTGATTTCTTGATGGTTAAAGTAGAATCACTTTCATTTTTGTAACATTATTTGATGCTTTCCATGACTGGAGACTAATTGCTTTTTTTTTCTCAGCAAAAGAATTCATGATATATGGGCATGATGTTTCTATATAATCTATAATTCTTTGGTCTCTTATTCCTTTATTTCTGATCTGCAAAATATTTTTCACCATTCTCATGTCTTCACCAATGAAGTCATTCAGTATCAAAAAATACACTGCAGGGCAGCTAGGTGGCGCAGTGGATAGAGCATTGGCCCTGTAGTCGGGAGGACCTGAGTTCAAATTCAGGCTCAGACACATAACACTCACTAGCTGTGTGACTCTGGGCAAGTCACTCAACCCCATTGCCTAGCCAAAAAAAAAAAAAAAGAATACACTGATTTAATTAATCTGAAGGGTTTCATTGAGTTCTTTGCTAAATTTCTTTATCTTTTTATTATCCATATTAGATGTTGGTGCATAAAGTGTAATTGCTTTTATGATAGATTTTTTGCATATACTTATCACAAGCATCATAATACAAGACTTTATTTGCTTTAGATATATTTTGTATGTGTATATCTGTATACATGTTATTTCTTCTGATGTTGAGTCTTTGAGGGTAGGACCTATTTCATGATTCTCTTTGTATTCCCAGTGCCAGGCATCTTCTAGATGCTTAGTAAGTATTTGTTGAAGACAACTTATCCCAGAAGTGTTGTTTCTTGTTCCCTTTGGGTACATGATAAAAACTAATCCTATCAATTCTTTTATTTACACCTCAAGAAGAACCCATGAAGCATCTTTCCATGTAGCTGCAACTCCCTTCTTCCTTCAGGTTTTTTTTTCCTAGTGGAAAATTCAGATTGACATGATACAATTCTTCCAGTAGTATGTCCACTTGTTCGTCATTGGACAAGTATTTCACATTTGGAACCACTAAGTTTAAGTTCACACGATCTAAAAATTGTGTGATTCTTAGTACCCTTGGCCCCATTTTCTGCCACTCTGCTACCATCATTGCTGAAGTAGAAAAAGTCATATAAGATTGAGGGCCATTTTGTATTTTTCTTTCTTTCATGGGTTTTCACAGTCAAAGAAGGTGGGGATTAGGGTCTTAAATTTCCTCTTCTGATAGTTTTCAAGAGACTTCTGCAGAGAGAGGAGTAGAGCATCCTGTCATCTTTAGGCCAATTCTGAGTACTACATAGACACTTCAACATGCTATTGTTATTATTCTTTAATATGACTCATCCATCTATATGTCTCTGTTTCTATCCACTCACCTTCTCTCCCCATCTTCTAGTATTTCCCTACTCACCTACCAACCCCACTTCCTTTCCTTTCCTAGTCATCTCCCTGCTTCCAGCTAACTACCCTTCCCTACTCACCTTCCTCCTCCTGCTTCCCTCCCAACTCTGTCCCTCTTCACATGTCTTTCCTTCTCAACTTTCTATCCCTTCTTTTTCACCTTCTCTCCTTAGCTTCCTGCTCTTTCATACTTATCGTCCCTCTCCATTCACCTTCCTCCTTCACACTCATCTTCCTTCCCCACCTTCCTGAACCGAACATTCATCTTCCCTCTCCACACACACACCTCTCGTATCTTTTCTATGCATCTTTCCTCCACCTAGACCATTCCCTTCATCAGTCCATGATGCGTCAGTTCTTTAAGTTAACCAGGGGACAGAACATTGGGAGTAGGGGAACTTTTCCATGGAGACCAAAATTAAATCTCTCCTTTTGCATAAATAAGAATACAGGCCTTTAGTGTCCCAGATTAATAAAAATGGTTCTTCTAAAAATCTTCAATTTTGTTGGCATTCTTTCATTTTTTCTTTCTTTTTTTTGGCTTGGCAATGGGGTTAAGTGACTTGCCCAGGGTCACACAGCTAGTAAGTGTTATGTGTTTGAGGCCGGATTTGAACTCAGGTCCTCCTGACTCCAGGGCCAGTGCTCTATCCACTGCGCCACCTAGCTGCCCCTGTTGGCATTCTTTCAGCAATGAATGTGGGCCTGCCTCTATACCTTATATTGTAGACTATTTTCATAAGATGATGGGGCCATAAAAATGAGTCAAATCCTAGCATCCTAGCAATTAAACTCTCTTAGATAGGCTGATCCTCAAGAAATAGTCATGTGGTCCATCATCTAGTCTTTTCAGGTTGGTCAAATGTGCTAGAGCTTATACTTTGACAGCACAGTCTTAGAGAATGGACGGTTCACTGTCCACCAAATAATAGGCACTGGATAAGGACTTAGTGAAATTAATGATAATAATACGTCACATTCATAGCATTTTAAACAAGAATATACACTATTTACTCAAGATTTAGTGAATAAATGGGATTCTTACCGAAAAAAAAAAAAAAAGACAAAAAGGACAGATAAGAGAGAGTAGGGCAGTGATCAAGGATAGTGAAGGGCAAGAGAAGGAAGATCCAAGGATCAAGGATTGGTGTGAGAAAGAATGGAGTAAAGTTCAGAGACAGCTAAAATGTATCACTAGAGGATATTTTGAGGGCACACAGGTGTGATGCAAAAATAAAACCTGGGTACATTGCCCGGTGACATTTAGTGATGCCACACTAGAACCAGAGTCATGTTAATGTTCCTGATCCCATTACTATAGAAGGGAGTGGATGTTCTGGTCCATTGGTGCAGTCATACACAAAGGAAGAATCATTCACATAGTAGGTGAAGAAGTGAGTTTCTCAGAGTATTTCCTAAGAATATTTGGCAGCTGGCCTGGGAGGTACAAGACCTATACCTTTGATTTCCATAACCAGCCCATGGCCTCACTGAGAGGTTGGTTGACTTATTGCCAAAAGAAAATCCAGACTTCAAACTCTCCTCTCCTTGAAGCCTAGGTCATTGTGTTAGACAACATTCTAGCTTGTTGAGTTCTGAAAGAGTCATATCAATCAGAGCAGTCCTTGTGAGTAGCTTTCTTGCAAACATCAGTGTTTCAGGAAAACCATCAGAGGGTTGTGCCAATATTTCAAACTGATCATTTATAAACATCATTTCTAAAACTAGGGCCATAGTGTACAACTTTGTGAGAAGAGCTGCATTATGAGCTACTGAGGAGATAAAAAGATGGGAAAGTTATTCCAGATATAAATGAGGCAGCTAGGTGACATGGAGAGAGGGAAGGCAAAGGGCTCTTGAAAATTGGTTGAATGTGGTTAGGAGGTTCTGACTATCCTAATGAACTAGACTCCTAATGTCTGCTCAAAGAGAAGGGCACCATTAAACTTGATGAAGAAGAAAGTATTCAGTGTGTTACTTGGCTTAAAATGTCATCATTTTCATAGTCAGGGCTTATCTTAAGTTGAATGGGTAAGCAAAAAAAGTATGCACTCCAAACTTTTTCATCCACATTCCCTCCTCCCTACACAAAACAGTTGGAAAGAGAACCAGAATAGATGATGTGAGACCTATGTTACAGACTTCGCCTTAACATTAACTAGCTCTGTATCCTTGGCAAGTTGTTTGCAGTCTATTAAATGAGGATAGAATCATATATTCAGATGGTCAGAGAAAGGAAGATGCTTTAAGACCATCTACTCTAATGGCTTCATGAAACTGAAGCCCAGAGAGAGGACTTGACTTGTCCACAGTTACATTAGAAACAGAATAAAGATTAGAAGACATGTCTCCTCACTGCTAGCCCAGTGTTCTTTCCAAAGCCCTACTTGTGAGGCTTGGGGGACAATAAAATAATGGGTGTGAAAGTCCTTTAAAAAGTAGATCATGAAGGGGCAGCTGGGTGGCACAGTGGATAGAGCGCCGGCCCTGAAGTCAGGAGGACCTGAGTTCAAATCTGACCTCAGACCAAACACTTGACACTTACTAGCTGTGTGACCCTGGGCAAGTCACTTAACCCCAATTGCCTAAAAAAAAAAAAAAGTAGATCATGATCATTTCCCAAACTACATGGCTCGTTCACTAATCCCAAACTTCTTGATAAAATTATAACACTTTTTTTGGGGAAGTTTAATTTTCGTTGTTTTAAAATACATTTTATTTCATTAAATATTTCCTAATTATATGTAAAACATTTTTAATAATCATTTAAACAATTTTTGAGTTTCAAATCCTCTCTCTCCCTCTTGCCCCTCCCCTCTCCTTGAGAAGGAAAGCAATTTTATATCAATTATACATGTGACATCATGCAAAATATATTTCCATATTAACCATGTTGCAAAAGAAAACAGACAAAAAATTAAATAAGAAAAATAAAGATTAAAAAAGTATGCTTCTATCTGCATTCAGAATAAAAAAACTTATTTTAATACCACACTCTCCCAGTGATGCTATATAGCTGCAAATCATGAAACCACCATAATCTACAAAGTTCAAAATTTTTGAGTCACACCATTGGCAACAGAGAGATACATGGTGGGCATAAATAGAACTCTAACACATTACCAGTGAGGAATTGCACACCAGAAGCATTGTAAAGGAGATCATCAAGGAGGACATGGATCAAGAGGACACAGACCAAAGTATGAATAGAGAAAGAATTGGGCAAGTTGTTTAGTAAGCACAAAAATGACATGTCCTGTGTTGGTACCCACGATATGGTAGGGCACTTATATGTGATGTTGGATAGACCCTCTATGGAGAATTTATGAGAGGACATGGACGAGAGGGACACAGGATGACAAAGTATGGATGTGTCGTGACCTTTACCATTGGAAAGAGTACTCAAATCATTAAGACTGTAGATCCATTGAAGTATTATTATTGTTATTGTCTCCATCACCATCACCATCACCACCACCACCACCACCACCACCACCACCACCACCACCACCACCATCACCATCACCATCACCATCACCATCACCATCACCATCACCATTACCACCACCACACTTCAACTCCCAATTCTTATGGCTTTGCAATAGTTGTTCCCCATCCCTAGCATAACCCCTTCTTCTCTTCTGCCTCCTAAATTCCCTGGCTTCCTTCAAAACTCAGCTCAAATTCCACCTTCTGTAGGAGGCCTCAGAAAGGCTTCTGTCCCCCAATGGTAGCAATTATGTTTTTCAGTGAACAGGCATTTATTAATGCTTTTATTTTTATTAATTTTTATAAATTTCATTTATATGATTTTATAATAATTTATTAATGCTTTTGCCTTTCTTTGTATACCCAGCACTCTGCACAGTGCCTTATACATGGTAGCCACTTAATTAATGTTTGTTGACTAACTTTTTTGATGGAGTTTGGATAAGAACAGTACTAGGGCACATCACTATCCTGCTGTTATTCTTTCATATTTAATGTTCTATGGATTGTTGTACAGGTGGATAAAATAACTGTTGTGGTTGAATACAAACATCAAAGACTAAGTTCATCTTCTGTAGGGTCCCTGACATTATCTTCAGTACAGCTCTGAAGTTGTACTGAACTTCAGCAGCTGTGGACAAATAGATTGACAGGCACCATGTCTTGTACCAGGGGGTTTTGATCTCCTCTGCTAGGTTTCTATGTTTTGAAAGTATTTCATTAAATATAGGTTGGAAAATACAAATATGTTGTTGTGGTGACATCCATTAAGAACATTATTCCTAAGTTTTTTGAATCAGTGTTATCTGAGGGATTGTGGAAAAAAGTCTGATCTATGATGATGGTCTCATTCAGGTTACCGGTCAAATTTTCCAGGTTATTTTGAGTTCTCTATTTGTATTATAGGAATTTGTCATCTGTCAGTCCATGAAAACAGTCCATGAATGCTGAGTTTCTGGAATGTAATTCTAGCCACCAGGTCATATCTTGTGGATATTTGGTAAGTGTAGATGTTTGCGACCTACCAGTGACGTGTTGTTTTGCAGAGTTGCTGATCTCCTTGCATAATCTATATGGGTCCAGGCTCCTTAAGGATAACCTATTTGGTGGAATTAAGGATAAGTTATCTGGTCCTAGAATATCATCATTAACCCTTCCGTGTCCACAAATCCTCATGACAATCATTTGTTTAATCTTACTTACATCCATCATATGGATGAGTTCAGACAGACATCACCCATGGAGTTCCTTTTTGTTTTATTCTTAATCCATAGCTGTTTCAGAAACTCAACCCAGCAAAAAATTACTTTTATTTATATTTGTAAAATTCAGTGATGTGTACCTGTCCACACTATTGCCTGGTAAAATGATATCTGCTTCTTCCAAAAATATTTCTGTAGGCTTATGATCTGGTTATCCTGTGTTCTAACAATGTCTTCTCCCTTTTGATGAGGAAGTGTTAGTGTTTCTATAGTTATCTTCAGATAATGGTTCTTATATTTCACTAGTATTGTACATGTTTTTGTAGGTTACTTTCCAAATCCATGGTGATCTATTTTACAGGTTTGAAAGTGTATTTGAATACTGGTATTGCATAGGTCTTCAGTGTCAGACTCAAATAGAAATGGATCTCTCAAGTTGCACACTGACTTAGAAAACTACAAATTAACATTATCTATGTTGGATTTATATTGATTTTTGTTAAATATTTCCCAATTACAGTTTAATCTGGTTCCCAGGGGGAGTTTAACACCTTTGGGCTAGGATTTAATGACTTCAAAAGTCTTCCCTTTTAGCTTTGATTTCAGGATTCCAGTAAATATGTTTTTTTCCCTAACATACTAAGCCATAGCTTCCTCTTTGTTATCTTTATGCTCAATGTGTCTTTGCTGGAAGAGACCAAGGTACTGGTATATGACATTACTTTCTTCCATTGGTCTAATGTGACCTCCAGATTTAAGCTCAAAATAGTCAATCAATTCTTATCAATTATTCATCACAAATGATATGTTAGTTTCATTGTAGAAAGATTCCAAGGAGCTATTTGATATGTTTTTCAGGAGAGCTATGTAGACATGTACATCAGTACTTAATAAGATGTTTTGGACCCATTTGCTATTTAACTTGGAAGCCATATTTATTTTTATTTAGAAGAGATAATAACATATTTAAAACAGAACTATACTAAGTAAAAACTATTTCCATGGAAAAGGTCATGTTTTATATCTCTTGTTCTTGACATTATCAAGTTAGTGGTATGTTTTATTCGGAGAATACTTTGAATGTGGACATCACAGTATATTTGGATCTATTTTATGTATTTTAAAGGCATGATCAAACCATAAATATAGGACTGAGTCAAAGATTCTGTAATAATCAATAAATACAGTGTAGGTGTGTTATCACTTTCAGCTGATTTGTTCAATAATCATTGAATAAATGTGTTGCTCTTTATATCTGTGAGACTTTTTGTATGTGTTTATAGTTTTTTGCTTGTTTGTTTTTGGTTTTGTTTTTAGTGAAACAAAATACATACCCATATAACTGGCCTATATTTGGAGGCATCATTAGTTTTCTCAACTTTGGGTAGTAGATATGTAATATCTTCTGTTTAGAAAGGCAGGATCAGACTTATATGTAAAAGGAAGGTGGTCAAATGCTTTGCTAACAATTTATGTACCACTGGGAAGGTTTGGAGTCAATAATTCTGGACGTTTTCCAGCTCCATTGCTTCCCCCTTTTTCAGAGAAGTAAGTTTCCATCATCTTCTTTAACAAATGACACAAGAGCTGTTATATATTAATGGTACTCAAATGTTCTCTTTTTTATTTGATCCAACTTGTGTTTTTATTGTTCTTGACTTTGTACAACCGTATAGATAACTAGAAATTTTCCACATCTTATTTCTTTCTTTCCTTTTTTTTTTTTTTTGTGAAGCAATCAGGGCACATCTAATTCCTTGAAGGAGTTTTCTCTCTCTTCTGATTTCTTTGCTCCTTAAGCCTATGTAGTAAAATTCTGCGTTGATATTAAATTGTTTATTTTATTCATTATGCTTTTTTTGACTCATTGAATCACCTTAGCCTTTTGCCTTTCATGTTTAATCACTGATTAAGGGTATCAAAATCTTCTGATATACCTTTATTTTCTGGATATTTTTCCTCATGTTTCTTTTCTGTTACCTTTAACTGGGTGATATGGCATTAAAGGTTTCTATTGTATCAGTTCAGGTCAGTCATTTTTCAGTTGTGTCCAACTCTTCATGACCTCATTTGGGGGTTTTCTTGGCAAAGATATTGAGGTGGTTTGCCATTTCCTTCTCCAGCTCATTTTACAAATGAGAAATGGAGGCAAGTAAGGTTAAATGACTTACCCAGGGTCACACAGTTACTACGTGTCTGAGGCCAGATTTGAACTCATGAAGATGAGTCTTCCTGATTTCAAGGCCAGTGCTCTATCTACTGTGCCATTTGTACCAATCAAATATTGAGATAGTCTTCCAATGTCTTTCCACTAGTCTTCAATAGCTTTCTCCAGATGCTTCTGCCATGATGGTATTTGGTGCCCATCCTCAGCAGTATTCTTAGCTAACTCCACCTTTTCTCCTATGGACCTTACCATGTCAACAACTACATCATGTACTATTGTATCCAAATTCTGAAATGTTTTTTGCACTCTCTATCCAAAATTTTGGGAGAAGTTTATTCAACAACTATGTGGTGTAGCAGATAGCATTGGACCTAGAGTCAGGAAGATCTGAGTTCAAATCCTATCTTAGACAATTACTAGTTGTGTGACCCTGGGCAAGTCACTTAACTTTCCTTATCTGTAAAATGGAGATAATAATAGAGCCTACCTCCCAGGGTTATGGTAGAAACCAAATGAGATAATATTTGTAAAGAGTTTTATAAACCTTGAAGTAGTATATCAATGCTAGTTATTATTTGTTATTATTTCTATCATGATGTAATAGCAGATCTCAACTTTTTGAATTATTCTGTTTTGGTATATAGTTGGTCTATTTGTTGAATGCATGCCATCAAACTCAAAGAACTTTTCAAAATTCCATTCTAAGTATAGTTATCTTTTCAAAAAAATCATTCAAGAGAAAGGCATTATTTTTGCTATCTGTTTCATCATTCACTAGCACTTCAAGAGTTTGTGTTAATTGCAGATTTCCAGTGCCTTCAGGTTCTTCAGCTTTTCCCTCTCCAGACTCAAGTAACTCTTCAATTTGCACTCTTATGTCCTCAGATCTGGGTGTAGGAGTGAAGTTATTTCTTACAATTGCCTTGGATTGATCTGCAGTATGCTGTTGTGTAATTTGGAACTGAAGATAGTATTGGAAAAAAAGCAATCAAAAGCCCTTGCCTGTAAGCAGTAAGATCTGTTTCCAATTTTGTCATTATATAGTACTGGCACACAATAGAAGCATTCATCTCTTCAATCCATTTAATAAATAATTGTGGCAATCAGCACCACATGCACTGAAGCGTTTCCATCAGGTGGGGTATTGGTATTTCTGATTTATTCTGATATATCTTGCTTTCTTGTAGTGCCAGAACATAAAGGAGCATCATTTCTCCCACTGCCCTCTATGTCAAGTTAAGTGTCATGACAATTTCGAATAGGGTCAATTTGTAATACTATATGATACTATAATGTCCCTTGTGGGGCAGCTAGGTGGCACAGTGGATAAACTACTGGGCCTGGAATCAGGAAGACTCATCTTCATGAGTTCATGTCCTGCCTCAGACACTTACTAGCTGGGTTACCCCGGGCAAGTTACTTAACTCTGTTTGCCTCAGTTTCCTCATCTATAAAATGAGCTGAAGAAGGAAATGGCAAACCGCTTCAGCATTTTGGCCAAGAAAACCCCAAATGAGAGTCACAAAGAATTGAAAATGACTGAAATGACTGAACAACAATAACAATTGTCCCTTCTGTGTCTCAACCTCATAGGAGCAGTTTATAATGCTGGTCAAGGTCAATCAGTGCTAGATCTTCACAACTCCTACGGAGATCTCAGAAAACACAAAGTTCCTCCTATATGTGACCCTGGTTGGCATTCCCTTACTTGGCCATTTCTCCTTCCCTCCAGCTCCCTGTTCCTCCCTGCTTATCTTCCCTTCTGGGACCATCTTTGTTAATACTTCTTCCACTGTGAAGGAGAATAAATAAGGAGGAGAGGAGATTCTGGGACAGTGTCCAGCTTCGAGGATTCCCCTGGTTATTGTAAGCAGCTCGCCACTCATAGGATTATAGATCAACAGCTGGATAGGATCTCAGAGACCATAAGAGTCTAAGGTCCTCATTTTACAGATGAGGAAATCAAGGCTAAGGGAGGTCAAGTGACTTGGCCTAGGCAACAAGGTGACACAGGAGATAGAGCACTGAGCCTGCAGTCAGGAAGACTTGAGTTCAAATTCAGCTTCAGTACTTAACAGCTCTGTGACTCTGGGCAAATCATTTAACCTCTGTTGCCCTCAGTTTTATCATCTAAAAAATGGGGATAAAAATGACACCTCCCTCCTAGGGCTATTGTGAGGATCAAATGAGATAATATTTATAAAATACTTTGCAAACCTTAAAGTGCCATATAAATGCTAGCTATTATTATGAATATCATCATCATTATTATTATACTTATTATTGCCCAAGGTTACATAGATAGGAAACATCAGAGGCCATATCTGAACCTAGGTCTTCTATTCTATACAATACCATGCTGCCCTCTTCATTTTCCCCTAGCAAGGAAGCTTGTCTTTTTTTTTTAACCAGTACAATCAGTTTCTTTTAATGTGTTTATATATACATATAATATCTAACTGGAAATGACTTTCTGGGAAATCTGTACTCTCAGATGTCCTGTTCTCCACCTCAGCCCCCCTGCCCCCCCACAGGCAGCCAAGCCAGGGAGTAAGATCTATAATGTCTCTTGGGTTTTGATGATGCAGCTTTAAGGGATAGAAATGAATCTTACACACATTATTCAATAGCAACTCAATTCAACAGACATTCATTTAAGCACCTGCTATATAACAGGCAATGTGCTAAGTGCTGGAGATACAATGACAAAAATAAAAGTCCCTGTGCATTACATTAATACTGGGGGGAGGGGGTAAGGATACATACAATATGTACACAAGTAAGTAAAAGTCGAGTGGAGACAAAGTAATACCGAGTAATTTCAATAAGGAGAAAGCACAAATAAATGAGGGGTAAAGACAAGCTCCCTATGGGTGGTGGTGCCTGAGCTGGACTTCAGAGGAAGTTAGGAATTCTATGAGATGGAAGTAAAGAGGGCAAAGGCCTATGTGAAGGCAAGGATGTAGGAGAGCAAATGCCACTTTTCGAGGAACCATATAGGTAGAAGGGCACTTCAGTTGAAATAAGGAGTGCAAGAAGGGGTGTGGTGATCCCTTCCACATCACAACTTTCTCCATTGTGTTTTTATATATCGTGAGTTGTCAGAAGAAATTAAATGGGAATTTTGGGGAGTTTTGTAGAAGCTGCAGATGACATGTGAAGGCCAGCAGATGATGCTGAAAAAGTTTAGAAACTCAGAAATGCATAAAATATATGTACGGTATTTGTATAATATCAACATAGTTTATCTTTTAATAACATAATAATTCAGATTTCTGTGGTACAAAAGGAGGGCCAAAATTTTTTATGTGGCTTTTCCAGATCACAGGGGTGCTGTGCCCTTGACTCCTATGATGTGGAAGGGATAATTGTAATGAAATAAGAATGGAAAGGTAGGTATGAGCCAAATTGAGGAAGAAGGCAGTTAAATGCCAAGCTGAAGAGTTTGTGTTTTTATCCTAGAGGTTTTTAGAGACCGTTAAAGATTTCTGAGGAGGGGGTGGTTTGGTCAGACCTGTATTTTAAGAATAGCAATTTTGCCACTGTAGGAAGGATGAATTAGAAAGGGCAGAGACTGGTAAGGAGAGAGGCCAATTTGAAGGCTATTGAAATAGTTCCAGTAAGAAGTGATGAGGAGGGGCAGCTAGGTCGCGCAGTAGATAGAGCACCAGCCCTGGAGTCAGGAGGACCTGAGTTCAAATCTGGTCTCAGACCAAACACTTGACACTTACTAGCTATGTGACCCTAGGCAAATCATTTAACCCCAATTTCCTTGGCCCCTCCCCCCCAAGAAGAAGTGATGAGGGCCTGAACTAGGGTGATATCTGTGCAGATGGAGAGATGGGATCAAACAGGAAAGATGCTGTGGAGGCAGGCTCACTACGACTTGGCATTTGATTGGAGATGGGAGGGGGAGGGAGATAGAGAAGAGTCAGAAATGACTCCAAAGTTCTACATTTGGGTGACTGCCTTGAGTACATTTGGGGAAGTTTAGAGAAGGGATGGATTTGAGGTAGGAAATAATGAGTTCTTTCATAAATATGGTATCATGTGAAGGACTCAGAAAGCAATGCCTTGATCTCAAATATCTCCCCTGTGTTGACTGATGCAAATGAAAAAGTTAGGGGAGGGGCAAGGGGTTCTTTAGTTGACCGCAAATTCAATATTAGCCAGAGGTGACAACCAAGGCCAAAGATAGTGCAATATCAAACTACATTAATTTAAATGTGGTATCTAGAATAGGAGAAAGGATCCCCTGCCCTCCTCAGATGACAATTGGACTATTGTATCTACCTTGAGATGTCATATTTTGGAAGGGGTACTGATAAGTTGTCAGGCAACTAAAATACTAATACTACTACTAATAATGATGATGAAGATAACTAATATATATGTAGCACTTATGTGCCAGGCATTGTACTGTGCTTCACAATTATTATTTCATTTGATCCTTACGACAACCTTGGAGAATAGGTGAGAACTCAAATTTGCTATATAGCAACTGTTGAAGAACATGGGAAAATTCATCCTTGAGAAGAGACCCCAGGAGGGACATGATGGTTGTCTTCATATATTTCAAAGATCATCATTCACAAGAGGGAACAGATACATGTGACTCTAGAAGGTGTACCTAGGATTAATGAGTGTAAGTTAGAGGGAGGAGGATTTGAGATCAGTACAAGGAGGACCTTCCTAACAATTAAGCAGCAATGGAATTGGCTGCCTCAGAGGGTTATGCCTCTGTAAGTGTTCAAGCAGAGGCTATGGGATACTTTGTGAAGGGGGATGCAGAGGGATCCCTGCCCTGAGAAATATGTTGGAATACACATTTGTAAACCCAAATCTCTGTGGACCACCCTTGAGGTCAGTATGGTTATATTCCTATTACCTTAAGGGAATGGTTATTCACACTAGAAATGTCAAAAAGAAGATTGGAATGGTTTCCTCCATCTATAGCTTTTTTCAACACTTCAAAAAATTCTTTGTGCTACTTTACCAATTTTTGATCTTCTATTCTGAGAATTAGTCCTGTTGCAAATGTTTTACCTCATTCAATACTTTTCTGGAGATGGTCCATCCTGAGTTGGCTTTTCTACTCCGAAGAAAACTTTCCTTCAAAAAGCAAGAATCTTAGGCCTGTCAGCCTCAAACACTCTAGATGAAGGTGAGGGCAATAGTGTGGAAGACAAGGAGTGAGTGGGCATACTTTAGACCCAAGAGAAAATTGTAGGTGGGCAGAATCTCTGACAGACCAACCCTAGCTGGTGACTCATGCTCTACACAGATCTAGGCCCTTGTGTCAGCAACACTAAATTCAGCTGCAACATTATTTGTGATTAATTTTGGTGACTAATGGAGATGGGGTGGGATGGGAGTTGGAATAGGAGGGAAGGAAGAGATCTGAATTTAGGAAAACAATTAAATTTGAGGCAGGAGAAGAAAGCTCTCCTGCAAGGTTCTACCATTCATTACCTCAGTTCCTTATTGTTTTAGTAGGCTTGAAGGCTTATTGGGAGAACCCCAACTGGATGGAGCTTGGAATTAGAGTCTTTGTGGCACTCTGGAAGGAGAACTGGTCTTAGAATCAGAAGCCTTGAGTTCTAGTCCTGATTCTCTCACTTGCTATGTGATTTTGGGAAAGTTATTTAAGTTCTCTGGGCCCGTTTCCTCTTCTGTGAAATAAGGGAGTTCAATAATTCAATTAAGTACCTATGAAGTATCCACTATGGGCAAGCAAAAGTTGAATATGATATGATCCCTGCTTTCAAGGAGTTTATATTCTTGGGGGTGGGAGGACAGCAAGGGTAATTGTATGACGTGTATATGAAAAGATATGTATAACATAAGACAGAATATGATAAGAAAAAAGGAAGGATCTGGACAAAATGCCCTAGGAATCTCCAACTAGTAATGCCCTCCTTCACCCCATATATTTAACTGTGGTAGATAAAGATCAGGACATAGAATCAGGAAGACCTGGTTCAAGTACTATCTCAGATGCTTCTTCTGTATGACCCTGGACAGTTACTTAACTTTCCTGCCCCTCAAAGTGTCCTTATCTGTAAAATGATAGGGTTGGATTTAATGGCCTCTGAGGTCCCTTCCTTAAGGTCCCTGGAAATATATTCTGTGATCTATGATCCCATGAGCTACTTTTTAAAAAAATCTTTTCCCTCAATTACATGTAAAAATAATTTTAACAGTTTAAAAACATTTTTTGAGTTCCAAATTCTCTCCCACCCTCTCTCCCCTCCCCCTCATTGAGAAAGCAAGCAATTTGACATCGGTTATACATGTGTTGTCATGCGAAACATATTTCCATATTAATCATGTTGTAAAAGAAAACACAGACCCCCCCCCACAAAAAAAAACCACTAAGAAAAATAGTGAAAGTTTTTAAAGTGTGATTTGATCTGCATTCAGACTCCATTAGTTCTTTCTCTGGAGGTGGGTAGCATTTTTCTACAAGTCCTTTCAGAGCTGTCTTAGATCATTGTATTGCTGAGAACATGGGCTACCTTTTAAAAAAAATTTTTTTTATTCAGCATCTATTTATTTTCTATTTACTTCTATATGTAAATATTGTCTCCTTTATGTAAGGTCAGCTTCTTGAGAGCAGGGACTGTTTCATTTTTTAATTTGCATGCTTGGCACCTAACACTGTTGTTCAGTCATTTCAGTCATGTCTGAGTCTCTGTGACCCTATTTGGGGTTTTCTTGGCAAAGACACTGGAGTGATTTGCCATTTCCTTCTCCTGCTCATTTTACAGGTGAAAAAACTGAAGCAAAAAAGGTTAAGTGACTTGCCAGGGTCACCCAGCTAGTAAGTGTCTGAGGTGGATTTGAACTCAGGTCTTTCTGATTCCAGGCCTAGTACTCAATCCACTGTGCCACCCAGCTGCCCCTCCAGGCACACAGTAGGAGCTTAATAAATGCTTGTTATTTGATAGGAAAATTTGAGAAGGAAGAGATCACTTTTATCTGGGAGAATGAGAGGAATCTTCACCACTAAGGTGGGCACCTGAGCTGTGCCATGAGGGAAGAGATGAATTTCAGAAGAGAGGAAAGGAGAGGAGAGGAGAGGAGAGGAGAGGAGAGGAGAAGAGAGAATGCATTTCCAGGCATGGGGGATGGGCAGCCTATATAAATGCACAAAGGGTAAGGAAGGCAGGAAGGAAGGACATATTTATTAAGTACTTACTATGTGCCAGGCACTGTGCTAAATACTTTAAAAAAAGTTATCTTGGGGCAGCTAGGTGGTGCAGTGAATAGAGGACAGGCCCTGGAGTTAGGAGGACCTGAATTCAAATCCGGCCTCAGACCAGACGCTTGATACTACTAGCTGTGTGACCCTGGGTAAGTCACTTAACCCCAATTGCCTAAAAAAAAAAAAGTTATTTCTTTTGATCCCCCTAATAACCTTGGGAGGGAGGTGTTGTCGTTGTTGTTTTAGTTATTCAGTTGGGTACTACTTTCCATGACCCTGTGGACCATAGCACACCAATACTATCCATGGAGTTTTCTTGGAAAAGATACTATAATGGTTTGCCTTTTTTTTCTCCAGTGGATTAAAGCAAACAAAGGTTAAGTGACTTGCCCAGGGTCACACAGCTAGTAAATGGCTGAGATCATATTTGAACTCAGGTCTTCCTAACTTCAGACCTAGTGCTCTATCTACTGAGTCACCTAGCTGCCTTGGTATACTATTAGTTCCCCATTTTACAGTTGAGGAAACTGAGGCAGAGGTTTAAGTGACTTACCCAGGGTCACACCACCATTAAGTTTCAGAGGTCACATTTGAACTCAGGTCTTCTTGACTCCAGGTCCAGTGTGCTACCTAGCTGCCTCTAGACAGGAAAAGATCAAGAATGGGCTGGTTTGGCAGAACAGAAATGTGCAATGAGGTTGAAAAGGTATTCTAGTATATGAAGTTATAAACTATTAGAAGTGGAGGGGACATTAGAGATGATCTAGCCCAATCCCCTCATTTTACATATGAGGCAACTGAGTTCCAGAAGAGAGAATGGACTTACCCCAAATCACACAGACCATGGCAGACAAAATCCAAACCCAGGTCTTCTGACTCAGTCCAGGGCTATCGTCATCTACCTAGGCAGCTTCCCAGGATAAGTCAATGGCCCCTATTATGGACATTAAATCTTGAAGTGATGGTAGAAGAGCCTCTGAGGTCATGATTATACTCTAGCTTCCCCTGGGACTAGGATAATTGACTAACAACTTAAGACAGAAGATGAGAAGATGCAGGCTTGACACCCAGAGATGGATTGCACTGATGCTTGGGGGAGGGGAGGGAAAGAAAAATCCTCTTGAATTTCCAGGAAAGGAATCCCATTTCTCAGGAGTTGGCAGCAGTTGGGGGAGGAGAAGGGAGCCTTCATGCCCATGGCCTAGCATCTGACTCCAGCTCCTGTTGTCCCCCTTTATCAGAGTCCATGGCAGGAGTTGGTCTATGCAGGGAGCTGCTTTAGCCTTGTGGTGGGAGGAAGATCTTCGGTGCTCGGTTGTGAGTTGCTGGGAGGGGAAGGGAGAGAAATCTAGACAATCATTGGGACAGTCTAGGTTCTAGCTCCAGGCCTGACAATAACTCACTGTGTGACCTTGAGCTAGTAACTTCTACTCTCTGTTAACTCCGTTTCCCCACCTATAAAAAAGGGATAGTGATCCCTATCTTACACATCTCAGAGGCCAATTATAGTGAGTGACCAAATGAGAACATGGTGGTAAAAGTGTTTTGTGTAAAGATCTACTTCTTTCCAGAGGAAAATAATTCCTCAAAGTTTAAACCAAGAAAGAGGCCTTCTAGAGGGTAAGTAAGCTCCTTGAGGGTGTGAACTGTTTTGGTTTCATCTTCAAGTATCAACTCAGCTGCCCACCCCACCCCTTACCCACCTTCCACCACCAGTCCAGTGGCTTGCACTTTGGCGTGTAATGAATGTTTGTTGAATTAAATTGAATAAATTTTTGTTGAATTAACTTAAATTGATTCTCAATGCTCTTGGAAAATTCTTGTTGAAGACCCTGAGGTGGGAAGTTATGGCAATTGAACTAAGTCTTAAAAAATATGCTCCACTCTCCTACCTCTCTGACCACTTTTCTGTCTTGTTTCCTGGATCTATATTATCCTCTAAACCCTCAAATAAAGTAGGTGTTCCCCAAGGTTCTAACAATCAATGAACAATATAGACTATATACCTACCATGTGCCAGGTACTATGCTAGGTGCTGGGAATACACTGTTCCTCTTGTCTCCCTCTACTCTCTTTCTTAATCATTCCATCTACTCCTATAGCTTTCATGATCCCTTCTGTATTGATGACTCTCACATCTATTTCCCTAGCCCCCATTTCTTCCCTGAACCTGAGTTCTACATCTCCAGTTGCCTCATGGATATCCCTTGCTGTCTTACCAACCTGAAACTCAATACGTCTTGAATTGGACTCAGAATTCCCTTCCTAGCTAAACTTCCCTATTTGTAATAGTGACATTACTATCTTCCCAGTTGCCCAGCTTTATGATCTCAATCATCTTAGCTTTTTTTTTCCTTTCCCTTATCCTCCAATTCAATCAGTTGCTCCATCCTATCAATTGTACCTCCTCAGTAATTCTTCCCATTCCCTCTCCTTTCCAATCCCACTGTCACACTGCAATTTAGACTCTCATCACCTTTTACCTTGACTACTACAGTAGCCTCACATCTCATATACCTGCCTCCAATCTGACTCCCTCTCTAGTCTGTCATCAAAACCATTGCCCAAGTCATATGCCTAATATGCCCTCTTAACCGTATATCTCCATAACTCAAAAACCTTAAGAAGTTCCCCAGTGAATAAAGGTTAAGCTCCTGATCCTGGTGTTGATAAGAACTTAGGATCATTGATTTTGAGTTGGAAGGGACCATAGGAGTTTATCTAATTCAACTCCCTCCTTTTATACATGACAAAACTGAGGGTCAGAGGACTTTAGTGACTTTCCCAAGCTAATATAGGTACTGAATGACAGAGCTGGCATTCAAATCCAGGTTCTCTGAAACCAAATCCAGGGATCTTTCCTCTTTGCCAAACTACCGCTTTCTAGGGTCTGGCTGCAAACTGACTTTTCCAGGCTTATTTTATACCAGTCTACTTCATATATACTGCATCTCAGTCAAACTGGACAGCTGTCCATTCACTATTTTATTTTAAATTAATTTTATCTTATTTTTAAAATTCAATTTTATTTATTCAATATTTAAAATTCCCTCCTTTTCCCTTCCCCTCCCCTACCCATTGAGAAGGCAAAAAAAAAACCCAAAGCCGATTATGAATATGTGTAATCATGAAAAACAAATTCTCCCATTAGCCATATCTAAAAATAAGAAAGAAAAAAGAAAGGAAGGAAGGAAGGAAGAAAGAATGAGAAAAAAGAAAGAAAGAAATCATTCTTTGATTTTTACTCTGGATACATCACTTCACTGTTTGGCAATAGAAAACATGTTTCATCATGGATATTTTGAAATGCTGTTTACCATTGTGTAAATTAGAATTCCTAAGTCTTTCAGAGTTGTTTGTGGAAAAAAAAAACAACTTAATATTGTATAAATTTTTCTGGTGGTTCTGCTCACTTAATTTTGCATCAGTGCATACAAGTTTTTCCAGGTTTTTCTGAAATCATTCCTTTTATCATTTCTCACAACATAATAGTATTCCATCACATGTACATACCATAACTTATTTGTCCATTTCCCAAATGATGGGCATCCCCTCAGTTTCTAATTTTTTGCCACCACAAAAAGAGCTGCTATAAATATTAGTGTATATGTATCCTCTTTCTTTGATCTCTTTAGGTTGTAGACCTAGAAGCAATATCAGTGGGTCAGAGAGTATGCACAGTTTAATAGCTTTTTGGGCATAGTACCAAGTTGCTTTCCAGAATGGTTGGACTAGTTCACAGCTCTACCAACAGTGCATCAGTATGCCTATTTTCCCATTTGCCCAGCATTTGTCATTTTCCTTTTTTTTTTTTGGTCAACTTTGCCAATATAATGAGTTTGAGGTGGTACCTCAGAGCTGTTTTAATTTTTCATTTCTCTAATTATTAGTAATTTAGAACATTTATTCACATGGTTATTGATAGCTTGAATTTCTTCCTCTGAAAACTGCCTCTTCATATCCTTTGGATATCAATTGGAGACCCATTCAATATTTTCAATGATAAGACGCATTTCTATGCCTATGTGTTCACTATCCCCCAGAGCTCCTTTGACATCTTGATTTGTTGAGGTCCCTTCCTTCCTTCGCAGCCCAACTTAGAAATCATCTCCTCCTTGAACCTCTTCCCACTTGAGGAAAAATGATCTCTTCTCCTCTCAGATTTTTCATACTACTTTGCTGAGACCTCTCGTTTACATTTATTTCACTTTCCCTTATATCATAGTTATTTGAATGCTCCTTCAGAGCATTCAAGTCATATCTGTTTGGGTCCTCAGAGCCCAACACAAAGTTTTGCATACAGTAGGTGCTTAATGTTTGCTGAAATGCAATATTTGTTGAGGTTATAGCAACTGTGATCAGGAGAGGGGAGGCTAGCCCAATTTCCTAAAGCTTCTTACCCCAGTAATAATCTTTTTTTCCTTAGTATTTCTGGATGTAGTCAAACTACAGGTGGAAGCTGAGGTATCAACATCAGTGACTGATTGAAACAGTTCCTTCTGTTTTTCCTTTTCCTACTTGGTTTCCAGCAGGATTGATAAACATAAGCAGGTATCTTCAGGTACTCAAAGCTTCCTTAGGAGTGGAAAGAACCCTGGGTTGGAATCCAGGAGACCTGTGTGACATAAGGCAAATCACTTTACCTCTCCGTTCTTTAATTTTCCCATCTCTGAAATGGGGATCATAATCTTTGCCCCACTTGTTTCCTTGAGTTCTTGCAAGGCCAAAATAAGAACTTTTAACAATAGGAAGTGTGTTGAAAACAATATAAATTTCAAAGTTATCATTTTTAGGCAACAAAATCCCAGACCAATAATTTGAATCAAACTGAATGAAATGTTAAGAAAACCTTCCTTAATGGATGGAAACATTGGCCATTTATCTATGGAAAATTTAAAAAATACTCTGGTAAATATGAGGTTGTGATGATTCCCCAAAACTGAGTTGTAGTGGGCAGAGCCCAGGATGGGAAGTCAGGAGATCTGGGATCTACTCCTAGGTCTACCACTGATTAGCAGTGTAATCTTCATCAAATCATTTCCCATTTCTGCATTTTCATTTCCTTATCTGTCATATAAGGGGAGTAGATTTCAAGGTTTAAGGAAGCTAGGTATAGTGGTGGAGCCCTAGGCCTGGAATCGGGAAGACCTGAGTTCAAGTCTAGCCTTAGACACTTACTAGCTACGTGCAAGTAAGTTAACCTCTGTTTATCTCAGTTTCTTCAATTGGAAAATGGGGGTAGTCATAGCATCTAATTCCTAAGGTTGTTGGGAAGGTAAAATGAGATAGTATTTGTAAAGTGTTGAGCACAGTGCCTGGTCCATAGTAGGTGCTAAGTAAATGCTAGCTATTTTTATAGCTAGCTATTCTTATATGAACTCTAATACTAACACATTGGGCTAAGGAGAAAAGGTAGATACATATCTATTTCTATCTCTGTATCTCTCTTCCTCTGTTTTTCTCTGTCTTTCTCTTTGTCTATTTCTCTCTCTCTCTCACTCTCTCTTTCTCTGTTACTCACTCTTTTTTTCTCTAACATTTGCTTACTCCCAAATACTCAAGTGGACCTGGTCTCATTGAATTCAATGTTCCCTTCAACAAAGTAATGTTCTCTCTTAATCTATACATGTTGGCCCAGCCTGTGCCACTCTTGTCCATGTCCTCTCTTTTAGTTTGCCGCAGGGGGTTGCACTCCAAGTGCTGAAGGCCTTCCTCACTTTCTTCTGAGGATGCCAGTGGTGAACCTGTTCTGTCCACTTGTCATTTCTCACCCTTGCCATGAGACCAGCCCATCTTCTTTTTATATCATATACTTCTCTGGTGACATATTTTACTCCTATTTTTCTCTGAAGTTCCTCATGTGTTGTATGCTGCAGTCTGCTCACACCTACCATGTGCCTCTCCATTGCCCTCTGTGTGAAATTCATTTTCAGCTCTTCAGAACTGAGGGTGTTTTGTAAGAGCAGACAGACTTTTTTGGTCTTGGGTAAGAACATTCATTAAAGGTCTAAATTTATTGGGTTAGATTTGTAGAAGGCACTAAACCAAATGTCCTCAATATGGACTAGACCAGTGCTTTCTACCCAGTTTGTTCTGCATCTCCTGGAGTGTTGCTATAAAAGTTCTTGGTGTGTACATTGGAATGTCCTGGGCTCCTTCATCACCAATGGTCAGTTTTGGTTAGAGGTAGCAGTGGTAGTGTTAGAAAGGGGAAATAGGATCACTAGGACACAGGTCTATGTGTATCTGACATATAATATAGGGGTATGGATGAATAGTGGAAATAGTACTGTAGTTATAATCAGAAGGGCTTGGATTCAAATCATGATGCTGTAGAATATTATCCATGTGACCTTAGGATATCTCAACCTCTTTGAACCTCAGTTTCCTCATCAGTAAGATGATCTCTGAGATCCCTTTTATTGCTAAATATGTTATCCTCTGAAAGATGACCAAATGGGTAAATGCCTGGAAAGGGGAAATCTCTTCCATAAACCTCATTTTGTCCCAGTGAGTTCAGAGGTATATACGAATTAATCTGGAAAGGGCTGGGCAGAACTAAGTAAGATGCCCACCCCACTAGCTGCTTTCTGATGATGTCAGAGACCTTCTCTAACCCAAAGTGTCTGAGAGGAAAGTTTTCAACCAACAGAAACTCTTTTTCCCCCTCTTCACTTCCCAGCTGAACTGTTTGCCAGCATTTTGGAAGGTGTGATTTTCACCACCCTGAAAATATCAATGCTTTTTAGAGACCTTCTTCTCTAGCTCAGTGTAAAAAAGTACATTAAAGCCTGAGAGAAGTTAACTGTGCACTTTAATTCTGTGACCCTATTTGTGCTCAGATTGCTGCGTGTGCAAATCCTGATAATTTAGTTAGCACCATTAGGGAGCAAGAAAGCAGTGCTTCCTGGCTGACTGGTAATGCCTTGTTTTCAAATCTGTCTTTTCCTTCAAGCAGCACATCTCCCATAATGGCCTTGCCTCAGGCCAAACACCAGCTACTCTTCAGAATTGGGGGCAAGTTATTGTGGCCTGTCTAATGGATGGAGAAGCCCCCTCCATGATCTGGGCAAGCATGTGGCATGCTGGCTGCTGGCCCATAGCTTGGCTCAGAGGGAAGAGCATGGACACAGAAATGCAGGGTCATGGGGTCTCCAAATGCCATTCCATTAAAAATGAGCTTCTGGCTTAAATAATAATGATAACTCACATTTCTAGGGTGCTTTAAGGTTTACAAAGCTCTTTCCTCAAATCAACCCTATTAGGTAGGTAGTTTAAATACTCCCATTTTATGGGTTAGGAAACTGAGATTTAGAGCAGTCAGGTGACTTGCCCAATGTCATACAGCTAATGTGTAACAGAGCCAGGATTTGAACCTAGCTTCCTTGTGGTCCCATATAATTAAAATAATTTTTATTGAGGCCTTTCATTTTTATGCCTCTCTCACTTCCCTTAACCCCTCTCCATTAAAGTTCATAGGCTTCACTAGACTGCCAAAGGAGTCCTTGATATAAAAGAGGTTAAGAATCTCTAGATTCTACAATCTTTTAATCAACGAGAGATGAGTAAACTCCCTTGCTCACTTCCTTTGATGGTTTAGGTACAGTCCTGTTTTGGGGGGCAGTTAGGTGGCACAATGGACAGAGCACCAGGCCTGGAATCAGGAAGACCTGAGTTCAAATCTGGCCTCAGACACTTACTAGCTGTATGACCCTGGGCAAGTCACTTAACCCTATTTGCCTCACTTTCCTCATCTGTAAAATAGGCTGGAGAAGGAAATGACAAACCACTCTAGTGTCTTTGCCAAGAAAACCCCAAACAAAGAGTTGGCCACAACTGAACTGACTGAACAATAGTCCTGTTTAGAAAACCAGAACTGGTTCAGATTACCTCTGCAGGACTTTTACGGGCCTGAATAGGAGAATGTCTGAATCACAGAATATTAGCACTATGAACCACTCACTGCACTGAAGCCACATCTGCAACCTCATCAAACTCCCTCCCATCATTCATCCTACAATTTAAGATGATAGCATATTGGTGGGAATATTTCCCAACCCTAGATAACAATCAATTGATGCCCAGAAGCTCAAGCATCGATAACCTTTATGCCATTTATTCTTGTGAATGTCTCAGCAAATAGTAATCTCATTCGAGTAAATATCTCTCCCTCCCCTTCATCATCGAAATGACTTCTTTTCAGAATGTTCTGAAGATTCCTCTTCCTGAAATTTTCTCCTGGGTGATTTTCCTTTAAAGAAATTCAGGGAGGGAGTGTATAAGCAGACATCCCAGGCCTCCAAATGACACAACCTCCTCCTTGATTAATGGCGAAATCAACCACTCTCTAAGCTGCCCTCATCGGGGGATAACAGAGATGATACGCAAACTTAGCTGAGGGAGACACAAAGGCAGATAAGGCAGCTGACCTGGGGCCTTCTCATTGGCTCAGACTCTTCTTTCCAATACTCTTGGCTACTTCTGTGGGAAGCCCAGAGCTCACTGAGGAATTAACCCTCAGCAAGGTGATGGACTTCACTCAGAGGGTGGATCTCACCTTTTTTATCTCCCTTGCAAATCTAGAGGGGCTAGTTGGGGTTCAAAATAATCCCATTCAGGCCTCTATTAATTATCCCAATATCTTGGCTTCACAGAACTTCCTATCTGGGGACAGCAAGTACCTGCCTGGCCTTCCCTGAGCTCTTGTTTCTCTAGCTTGGAGCTAGTGTTCTCTCTCCAGCAGACACCCTCAGCACTGAGGGTCTAATTTTTAACTGTCAGCTTCACTGGCTTGGCTGATTGCCTCTCTAAGCAAAGACTGTTCAAAGGCGCTGAGTCAGGGTAGATCATGGAATCCCAGAGTTGGAAGAGACCTCAGGGGCCATCTAATTCATGGTTTACCTGAGTGGAAAGCTTCTTAACCGCATTAACAAGTGGAATTCAAAGACTTCCATGGAAGAGGAACCCACTACCTTCCAAGACAGCCTGTTTTACTTGGGGACACTAATTGTTAGGGAGTTTTTCCTTACATGGAGGCAAACTTTGTCTCTCTGTAACCCTTGCTGCTACTTTTGCATTTTGGAGAAGGATATCTTTGCACAGGATAGCTCTTCAAATACTTGAAGACGGCATCACTTCCCTCCTATGTATTTTCTTTACCAGGTTTAACCCCTCCCCCAAATTCTTTCTGTCGTTCCTTAGATGAAACTATCTGGCCATCCCCGTGCCTGGAATGCTCTCCATCTTAGTCCCCTCCTCTTGATTCCCCTGGTTTCCTTCATGTCCCAGCTAAAATCCAATCTTCTACAGGAAGTCTTTCCCAATCCCTCTTAATTCTAGTGCCTTCCCTCTCTTAATTATTTCCTATTTATCCTGTATAAAGCTTATTTGTTTGCTCATTAGATTGCCGGATCCTCTAGAGCAAGGACTGTCTTTTGCTTCTTTTTGTATCCCCAAGACTCAGCACAGTGCCTGGCACATAGTAGGTGCTTAATAAATGTTTATGCTTGACTGACTGTTATGGCATGATCTCCAGACCTATTATTATCCTGGTTGAATCGAATCAATTCAATAAGCATTGGAGTACCTACTATATTCCAGGCAGAATTCTAGGCAAAGGAGATACAAAGTCAAAAATGAAATACTCCCTGTCTAACCTCAAGGAGTTTATAACCTTCTGTTGGGGAAAATAACACGTACATAGATAAGCACATACAAAATATACAGAGCAAATTTTAAAAAATAATTTAGTGGGTATGTGAATACTATCGATAGAAAGAATGAGACAAGTCTCATGTAGCCAGTCCCATCTGAGCTATGCTTTGATTTTGAGGGAAAGATAATGAATTCCATTTTGGACACATCGAGTTTAAAATGTCTACTGGTCATTCAGTTTGAAATGTTTAAAAGGCAGTTGGAGATGTGAGACTGGATGTGAGCAGAGAAGTTAGGGCTGGATAAATATATATTTGAGAATCATCACCATGGAGATGATAACTAAATCCTTGGGAACTGATAAAATCAACAAGTAAAGTAGTATAGAGGGAGAAGAGAAAAGGGCTCAGGACAGAGTCTTATAGGACACTCATGGTTAATAGGCATGACCTGGATAGAGACCAAGTAAAGGAGATGGAGAAGGAGTAGTCAGATAGGTAGGAAGAGACTCTAGAAAGAAGAGAGTATCAAGGAGTGTTGAAGGCTGCAGAGAAGGCAAGAAGGATGAGGATTGAGAAAAGGTCACTGGATTTGGCAATTTGATCATTAGTAACTTTGTAAAGAGCAGTTTTTGTTGAATGAAGAGGTTAGAAGCCAGGTGTGGAAAGTTATGAGAGTGAGAGAAGTAGAGCACGTATTGTAAAAGGCCTTCTCAAGGAGTTTAGCCACAAAGGGCAGATAAAGAACAATGAATGGCAGGAGTGGAAGGATCAAGTGAGGATTTTTTTTCAGAATGGGGGAGACATGAGCATGTTTATAGACAGTAGAAAATGAATCAGTAGAGAAGGCAAGATTGAAAATAAGTGAAAGCACAGTAGGTGCTTAATAATGTTTATTGGTTGGTTGGTTGGTTGGTTGATTGGGGATGACAGAAGGTCCAATCTATTGGAGGAGAAAGGATGGAATGGGATCATTTGTGCAGGTAGAGGGTTTTTTTTAACTTGGTTAGGAATATGGCCACTTCTCCATGTGAGACAGGGGTGAAGGAGGAGATAATGGCAGAAGGGATCTGAATGAAATGAGATGAGGAGGAGGGAAGATGAGGGAGCTTTTAATGAATGGCCTCATTTTTTTTTCAATAAAATATGAAGCAAGGTTCTCTCATCTGGTAGGGTGAGGGGAAAGGATAAAAAGGTTTGGAAGAGTCATTGTAGAGAGTGGGATAGGAATTGATTAGGAAGGTGTAGAAGGACTGCCTTGTATCAGTGATTGCCCGGTTGAGGTTATTAATATGAATTTGTAGCAGACTCAGTCAGAGATGTTGTGTGATTTTTCTCCATCTTTGTTCAGCAGCACAAATGTTGGCTCAAAAGCAGCAGATGGTGGGGACCAGGAACTCAAGAGAAGATAGCCCAAACTAAATAAAATACTCTAGATGTGGTCTGACCAGGGCCAGAATTCTGCAGGACCCTTTCTTTTCTTTTCCCTCTTTTTGGTGAGGCAATCAGGGTTAAGTGACTTGCCCAAGGTCACACAGTTAGTAAGTGTCAAATGTCTGAGGGCAGATTTGAACTCAGGTCCTTCTGACTCCAAGGTCAGAGCTCTATCCACTGTGCAACCTAGCTGCCCCTCTGCAGGATCATTTCCATGCTCATTCTAAACATTATGCCTTTCCTAAGCCCAAGATGTAAATAGCATTTTCTTAACTGCAGTGTCAAATTGTTGACTCGTATTGAGCTTGCAGTTTGCTAAAATCCCCAGACATTTTCCATAGGAACTGTTGTGTAAGTCATTCCTCTCCAATCCTACACTTGTGTCATTGTTCAGTTAATCCCAAGTGTTGGACTTTACATGGACCTCTATCACAGTTCATTTTATTAGATTAAATCCATCATTCTAGCTTGTCTAGATCTTTTGTGATCCTGATTCTGACATACAGCATATAGAATGTTAGCTGGCCTGCCCTCGGCTCTCGAGAGAAAGAGAAGTTTGATAGATATTTCTAAGCATGCTTTTAAAAAGAATGTTACTGAGGCCACTCCACTTGGAAGTGCCAGATGATAATTGGTAGATAACACTTTGAATGCATCTCATAGCACTTTAGATTCTTATGCTCTCTCTCTCTCTCTCTCTCTCTCTCTCTCTCTCTCTCTCTCTCTCGCTCTCTCTCCCCCTCCCTCCCTCCCTCCCTCCCTCTCTCCTCTTTCTCTCTTCCTTGTCTCTCTCTCTTTCTTTTCTCTTTCCCCCCTCTTTCCTCCTCTCTTCCTCTCTCCCTCCTCCTTTCCCCTTCTTTCCCTCTCCTTTCTCACAGGAGCCAAACTAAATATTGGGTAAAGTGCTGGGTCTGAAATCAGGAAGACCTGGATTCAAATCCAGCTTCAGGCACTCATTGGCTGTGTGACCCTGGACAAGTCACTTAACTTACTTACTTACTGAAGTTACTGAACTTACTTATACTTAACAAACTAAGCCTGCCTTAGTTTCCTCAGCTGTAAAACAGGGATAGTAATAGCACTTACCCTCAGGGTTGTTGTGAGGATCAGTAGTTGGCACTTAATAGATACTTGTCCCTTTCCCCCTCTTTTCTCCCTCCCTACCTCCCCATGCAGATCCATAATTCACCTGCAGTTTATAGTCTTAGAGAATTGCCTTGCAGGCACTGAGAGGTTGAGTGGTTTGCCCAAGATTACACAGCAAGTCTGTGTCAGAGACAGAACCGGAACTCCAGGTCTTCCTGAATCTAAAACAAGCTCTCTATTCACTACTTGATGCTGTTTCTCAACCTTATACATTTATACATTCCAGGGGAATTCCAATTTGTGTTATATTTACCTGTGTACATGTCTGTTCTTTATCTGACCAGAAATTCCTCGAGGTAAAGGACCATCACATTTGTCTTTGTATCACCCTTAGTCCATAATGGAGTGTCTTCCACATAGTAAGCTCTGAATAAACATTTTTTAACTGAATTTTTAAAACATAGTGTTTAAATAAAATGCAGTCACATACCTCACTAATTCAGACTCACTCAGGAAAAGGATCACATAGATTAAAACCAGATTTTTTTTTAAAGCTGTTCCTTTTAAGTCCAAACAAGAATCACCCAGAGTTTTACCCAGTGGAATTCCTCAGAAGACCTACCTTTAATGAATTAATAAGAATGTTCTATAATTGGCATTTCCTTTATTTAGATGCAAGCCAGTGCTTCAGAATTGCTTTCAGAAAGAGCTTGCTCTAAGTATTTTAAAGATATTTCCAATAGTCCCGTTTATACTCTTAATTGGCCCTATCTATGGATGAATGGTTAAGCACTGATACATTCCAGTCCAGTCTTGTCCAACAGATCTGAAGAATTGGAAAGGTAAAAATAAATGCGGTTCTAGAGTAATGATGTATAGAAAGAGAAAACCAACGATTAAAATCCAACTTCTACATGTGGGAAAATCTGTTCAAATTGTGGCAAAACGTTCCAGTCCCAAATTGGCCTTGAATGTCATTTCAGAGCCCAGAATGATGGCTCTTTTATTTTCCCAACCTAGTCCCAGGTAGTAAAAGAAATTAGAACACAGTCTCCCACAAAAAAATAAAAAACCTGTAGAGGAAACTTTAAAATGCTGTTACCTGTGAGGAATGGGAAATAGCTTGCTTGAAAAATGGCAAAGAAAAATTAAGAGAAACAATTTTCACTTTTGGAAAGCTTGCTATATAGCATTGTCTTTTCTAGGTTGGCTGATGGCATATTGGAGAATTAATCTGAAATCTCTAGTCTGAATTTGAGTCTATTTCTCTTTTACTCTCATATTCTTCTCTTGCTTCACTCTGCCTAAGAGAGACTGTCCACAAAACTGGCACCTGTGACTTCCTTCCCCTTGCAATCTGGATGTCACTTTAGGATGGGGATAGCATCAACTTGTTGATGAGGGATGAAAATCCAAGCCCATGGAACTAGCTTGAATGAGTAGACAGGTAAAGTTTTCAATCTAGGATATGACTGTGTTTCAAAAGAGGCAGAATATATGATGGAAAGCACACTGGCCTTGATATCAGGAGCCCTGGATATGTTTCCCAGCTCCAACATTCTATCAAGCTGGGCTTGGGCAAGTCACCTGAGCCTTAGTCTACTCATTTGGCCCATTGGAGTAATAATCCTTGCACTAAGGACATCACAGTATTATTATGAGAAAGCTAATTTGTAAACCTTTTGTTATTATTGTTGTTCAGTTCTTTCAGTTGCGTCCAACTTTTGGTGACCCCATTTGGATTTTTTTTTTTGGCAAATATATTAAAATGGTTTGCCATTTCTTTCTCCAACTCATTTATTTAGAAGGTTAAGTGATTTGCCCATAGTCACACAGCTAGTAAGTATCTGAGGCCAGATTTGAACTCAGGTCTTCCTGACTCCAGGCCTGGCATTCTATCCACTGTGCCACTTAGCTGCCCCATTGTAAACCATAGAATACCGTATAATGAGTGACTATTAACAGAACTGGGAGGCCAGCTGGAGTCAGGGCATCAATGGATAATCAAAAGCCAGGCAGACAAGAACTAAGAGAAGAAAAGATACAGTACTTTCTCCTTCTCTTTCTCTTCCCCCTTCTCTCCCTTCTCTTCCCTCTCTGCTTCTTCTTTCTCTTGCTTCTACTTCTCTTCTTCATTTTCCTCTTTCTTTTCCTACTTATCCTCCTTTTCTTCCTCTTTTTCCTCTTTTTCTTCCTTCTCCTATTTCTTTTTTTCTTCCTCTTCTTCTTCTTCCTTCTCCTTCTTTCTCTCCCTCCTCTGGCTGGAAATACAATAGCTGCTCATGGGCTAGATCCCACTACTAATTAAAATGAGAGCTTTGACCTGCTTCACTTTCAACGTAGGGGGGCCAATTTGCTCTTCCTTAGGTAGCCTGATCCCTGTCCTCCCCCCAGGAGTGTGTGTGTGTGTGTTTGTGTGTGTTGGGGGGAGCTCACCATATTTGTGCTAGAGTTAACGTGGACACCCATAAGCTACTACTAATACAGCTCAGAACTCCTAAGTTCAAGTGATCTGTTAGCTTCAGCCTCCCCAATAGCAGGGATCAAAGGTGCATGCCACCCACGTGGCCCACCATGTTCTTCTCAATCATCCTGCCTTGAATTAGGTGGCATAGTGGATAGAATTCTGGATTTGGAGTCAGGCATACAGGAGTTCAGACTTATTCATTCTGTGACCCTGGGCAAGTGACTTAACCAGTCTCGGTTTTTTTAATTTATAAAATGAACTCAATGGACTCAATGCTTTAGGGTCCCTTCCAGTTCTAAATCCATGATTCGATGACTTCTACACCTGCCTGAGGGACTTCATGGATTTGTTGGTAAAAAGGGTCTTCAATGTATCAGGAAGGGATGAGAAACAGCGGCTGACAAATTGGTCAGTTTTCCTGTTAGGGTTCTCAGTGGACATATGAGTACAAAGCATTGTATTCAGTGCTAAAGATTTGGCACAGTCCCTACCTTTTGTGGGAGGCTGACAGTCCGAGCAAAACAAGAGAAACCAGTCGATAATCATTGAAATGACAGAGCTGTGAAATTATCAAAGGGTTTTGAGGGTGTGCTATTGGGTTAGAGGTTGGGCCAGGTCAAAATCCAGGAAGTCTTCCCAGTTGGAATGGATGGGATCAGACAGGCAGAAAAAAATATCAGAGACGAGAGAGTGAAGAGGCAAGGAAGGTACAAAGAGACAAGAAGGTGCAAGCTCTGTGCAAGAGAGCTTGGACATTAATTTAGCTAGAGCAAAGGATATGTGTAGGGGAGTAAGAGGAAATAAAGTTGGAAAGGAGACAAGAGTTTAGGTCCTAGCCCTGTCTCTTATTGGGCTTTAATGAAACCAATTAAAAGGGTAGAATTTTAGACTCTGAAGTGGGCTGGGGGTGGAGAGTGTGATTTGGGAGCCAGCAGGCACTCATTGATTTCTCTTCAAATCACATCCCCTTTTCTCATTGCAGATAAGACTGGCTTGGCTTGTGACCTAAAGGCTCAGGGAAATAGAAACAGCCTAAGCTTCACATAGAGAAAGATAGTAGGCAAATGCTCGCCATAGTCTCAGGACTGAGAATAGTTGATTTTCTCTATCTGATTTCTGATTGCATGAAGGAAAGAGGATTTATGGCTAGAGGAGCAGGCTAGGGCTCAGCTATAACTCACAGTCACTGTCTTCTATAAATGTGCTCTTTATAAAAACATGGTTTGTTGATAGGAAATGGGCTAGCAAGTTGAGATCATGGGCTAAAAGTTGAAAATCACAGGCCTGGGACTGGGAGTCAGAAAACCTGAGTTTTGCCTTGGTCTCTGTCACTGACTAGCCGTATGACTTGATGAGTTGCCATATGAGTTGCTGAGCCTGCCTGGGGCTCAGGTTCCTCATCTGTAAAATGAAGAGTTTAGACTAGTTGCTAAGTTTTCTTCTAGCTCTAAGCGAGGCTTGTAGGGTTTTGTGCTCTTAGCAAAGCCTGGAGTGTCCCTGAAATCTCTGACTCCCTGGAGGGTGAAGCCACAATCCCAGCCCTGGAGGGTGAGCACTCAGATACTCAGAAACTTTTCTTCATCTAATAGGATGCTCTCTGCAAAAGAGGAGATGCTGAAGGGGAGGGAAAGAGGGAAAGAGAGAGGGAGGGAGTGGAGCAGAGAGCAAAGCCTGCAGCCTGAGAAGCAGTATGGGATGGTTAATAGGACTTTGGGGTTATTATGAAGCCTTCAACCAACATGGGGAGGGGAAGTAGTTTCTGGGATCTCGATCAAAAGTCAGCATGGGGGTTGCTGCAATCTTACAGATCGATCCCCTACTGGAAGATAAACACATTGATGAGGAAGCTTTCTTGGGTAGGGGGCCTGGGGGTGGGGTGACCATCTGGTGGGGTCCAGAGGCATATCCAGAGCTTGGGAATGTTGGCTCGGGTAGGGGCCAGCAACAATTATCCAATTTATGAAGTGTGTCTGCAGTTAGAATGAAGGTAATTAAATAGTGGCTTCCCTCTGGCATGGAGGATTGAGGCTTTAGAGCAAACTCTCTTCCAGTACCAGTGCTTTCAGGGACAACTTCTCTGCTCCCGGGTCTCTCCCCTGCAGAGAAAATGCATGGTCCCTTAGTATTTACACAGATGCTTACTGTTGCCGGCTGGTATTAAGGATAAATCACCCGCCCCCCCAGGCTCCAGCTTCTCTGTGACACCATTCCTGATTCCTGCCCTCAAAGAAGACAAAGACTGCTGAATATAGGTGATTTTTTACATCTTAACTCTGTGTGCTCCTGAATGGAAGAGAGAGGTGTGATGGGTCCCTCAGATCTGCTCTCTGGAGTCTCTCTGGGTATGTGCTCCAGGCCAGGCTAGAAAGCAGAAATTCCAGGGCACTTGACCACTGCAGCTTCATAAAACCATTTAATCTTGTTCATTCAACAAACATTTATTGACTAGCTATTTTATGATAATTTTTAAAAGTGCAAAATGCTATATCAGATCCTGGAGGAGATGCAACATATAGTGAAGACACAATCTTTGCCCTCATAGAGTTTACAGTCTGGTAAAGGGCAGAGTAAATTTTTGCCCCTTGTCTCTTTCTAAGGAACCACACCCCACTTGAGAGAGGGAGGAAGGAAGGAAGGGGGGTGCGGCAAAGACACAGAGATTTTGGTGCCTGGGGCAAGGAGACAAAAAAGGGACTCCAAATCAACTTTGTAATTTGTGATGTAAAAATAATACAAGAAATAATTAAGACAAATTCAGATACATGGGAGGGGAGACTCCTGTAAACAAGACCCATATAGAAAGACCCTAAGACATATGAAGGCTACTACTGGTCAAGCTGGCCTGGAGAGGGGGAGAAACAAGGTAGGGACAAGCTGAGCCAAGAAGAAAACCACTTGAGTGTATGGGGCAGGTTGGGGGGGGCAGGAGTAAGAAAGTAGCCACCTATAAACTTCCTACTTTAATGAATTATTATTGCTAATTATGTATTAAACTCAGTTATTAATATACAAATAGAAGCATAAGCTTAGTAAAAATATGAGTATAATTTTAAAAAAATTGTACAATTAAAAATTATTATTAAAAAATTTTGCACCCTCTAAATATTGAAGCCCTGAATAAAGCCTCAGGTTTCCTGCCCTGGTTTTGTCTCTGACTAGGGTATAAAACATATACCCTAGTGGAAATAGCATTGAATTTAGAGTCAAAAGACCTGAGTTCGAGCCTTGGCTCTGGCACTTGATTTCTGATCCTGGCCAAATCATTGCCCCTGTGAGCCTCAATTTACTCATTTTAAAAGTGAGTGAGTTAGACTAGATGGTTTCTAATGTCCATTCCATATCAAAATTCTGTTATCCTAAACAAAGGTCAGGATAGAGAAAGAGAAACAAAATAACTGTAATACAAATATTGCAAGCTAAGTACATTAGAGATGTGCAAAGCAAAGTGCTATTTGAGGTCTGAAGAAGGATGTTATCAAAAGGGGGAGTCATGAAAGACGTCATAGAGGAGAAGGCATTTGAATTTGGCTTTAAGTACAGGCATGTCTCAGTTTATCATGCTTCACTTTGTTGCCCTTTGCAGATATTTCATTTTTTTTTTTTTAACAAATTGAAGGTTTATGGCAAGCCTGTGTTGAGCAAGTCTATCAGTGCCATTTTTTCCAACAGCATGTGCTCACATACTGTCTCTGTGTCACATTTTGGTAATTCTCACAATGTTTCAAACTTTTTCATTATTATTATGTCTATTTCAGTGATCTGTGATTAGTGATCTTTGATATTACTATTGTAATTGTTTTGGGGCACCACAAACCACACCCATATAAGACTGTGAACTTAATCAATGAATGTTATATGTGTTTTGACTACTCCACCAATCGGCCATCCCCCCATCTCTCTTCCTCTCCTTGGCCATCCCTATTCCCTGAGACACAACAGTATTGAAATTAGACCAATTCATAACTCTGCAATGGCCCCTGAGTGTTCAAGTGAAAGGAAGAATCAATTGATATGGCAAACTTCATTGTCATCTTATTTTAAGGTATTGCCACAACCATCCCAACCTTCAACAACCACCACTCTGATCAGTCAGCAGCCATCAACATCAAGACAAGATCCTCCACCAGCAAAAAGATTATGATTCAATAAAGGCTCAGATGATAGTTAGTATTTTTAGCAATAAAGTGTTTTTTCATTAAGGTATGTACTTTGTTGGTTTTGTTTTTGCAAGGCAATCGAGATTAAGTGACTTGCCCAGGGTCACACTGCTAGTAAGGGTCAAGTGTCTGAGGCTGTATTTGAACTCAGGTCCTCTTGACTTCTGGGCTGGTGCTCTATCCACTGTGCCACCTAACTGTCCCCTGTACTTTGTTTTTTTAGACATAATATGATTGCATACTTAGTAGACTGCAGTATAGTGTAAACATAACTTTTATATACATTGGGAAACTAAAAAATTCTTGTTACTTACTTTATTGCGATGTTGCTTTATTGCAGTGGTCTGGAAACAAACCCATAACATCTCTGAGGTATGCTTGTAATAGGTGAGACTTATCAGACAAAAGAGACAGAGGGCATTTGAGGCAAAGGAAACATAATGTACAAGGGCACAGAGGTAGGAGAAAGCAGAGGATGTTGTGGAGGGACAGGGAGAGTGGCAGAAAATAGTTTGGTCTAACTGTAGCATAGTAGGAAGCAAGGTAGAATTAGATATTGGAAGGCCTTAAATGGCAAAGGAGTCTGGACTTTATGCAGTAGGTAATAGGAAGCCACTGAAGATTTATGAACAGAGGAGTATCATGACCCAATCTATATGGAAAAAAGATTATTCTTGCAATAGCATGAAAAATGGAGTGCAAGTAGGGTCAAAGGATGCAGGAAGACCCTTAGGAAGCTACTGAGATAATCCAGGTGGTTGGTAATGAAAGCTTAGTAAGGTGGTGACAGTGACAAAAGAAAGGGTTAGATTCAACAGGTAAAGTGGAGGCCTCAGTGGACTTGGGCTCAAGACCTGGCTCCACCATTCGCTAGATAACCCTAAAATCAATTCACTCAACCACTCCATTTGTAAAATTGGGATAATAATTCTTATTTATATTTGGGGTTTGCTAAAGTCTCAATTGTTCAATTTTCATTGTGAACATTTCTACCTCAGGAACTGGCAAATGTTACGAATTAATGCTTGATTAATTTTTTTGTTGATTATCTAGAGAATCAAATCTAGAGTCTAGACTTAAGGAAGTGATGAAGAAAATGTGAACAACACACATTAACCTGAGAATGTTGTCAGGCATATCTGTTTCCCCCTTCAACCAATTAATAATATTTACCAGAATATTAGTTATATCCCATGGCTGGCTAGAAACCAGGAGAGATACCTTGCTGAAAAGCATTGGAAGCTCTTTATAAGAAAGGTGTTATTGTTTGTATGGTTTTCCATTTCTGCCATAATGGCGAGTGTCTCTGAAATTCCAGAGGTAGAATCCACAGGTATTGTACTCAAGGCTCCTGGTGAGTGAGGACACATGGGAAAAGTGTCTGATCTCCTCTATCTCACAGTGCATGTCTATTCTTTCGCTGGAGGGATAACCAGTACAATCTCAGCTCTTGACTAGCATATGTGCCATATATTGTGAACAGAAGATGGAGCCTATCTACTTTCTAATATTAGGGTTAAGCTCTTTTGTCTGCTTCTTCTCATCCATTGAACTTCATAATTCACTGACTGAGACCACTAGGATCAGAGCCATATAATAGGTCTGCTTTTCTAAAGTTCCTGGTTTGCTAGATAATCGAATATAGTTTTAGACCTGGAAGGTATGTGAAAGGACATCTAGTCCACTCTTCCCATTTTATATATGAGGAAACAGTGGCCTAGAGACACTGTGACTTACCTAAGGTCACAGTAAGTGGCAGAGATGGGATCTGAACCCAGGTCCTCAGAGTCAGAACCCAGTAGTCTAGACCCTTTTCTTTAGGTCTTCTCCTGAGACAGAACAGAATCCCTAGCTGAGCTCTGAAATGTTGATTGACTGGTAAGTTTGGTAATTAGGCTGCAATGATAATGAAACCATTATGGTTTAGCACCTCTTCACTTTGCTATTCTCTATCTATGGATTGGGCAGCTAAAGGGTGCAGTTGATAGAGTACCTGATGTGGAGTCAGGAAGACCTGAGTTCAAAGTGGGCCTCAGACACTCACTAGCTGTGTAACCCAGGGCAAGTCACTGAACCTTATTTGCCTCAGTTCCCTCATCTATAAAATGAGCTGGAGAAGGAAATGGCAAACCACTCTAGTATCTCTGCCAAGAAAACCCCAAATGGGATCATGAAGACTCAGACATGACTGAAATGACTGAACAACTGTGGGGTTGAGTGAACTCAAACCCTGGCCATAGAAGGAGCCTTCTACCTTCACCAACTACCTTGGAAATGCTGTTGGTAACAAGGAGGACTGAGGGAAAGTATGAATGACCCAGTTTAGCCAATCTCATGAACTGTAGGCAGGAACCTTAGACCATATTTTCCTATACAAAGAATGACATATGAGTTACTTCTCTGAAGGGAAGTCTTGCCTTAGGACAATGTCCAAAGTTGGGATATGGAAATATAAGCCAGATTCAAACCCAATCATCTACTTGGTAGAAATGACCAAGAAACAATTTTACCAATTTGATTTAATTCAGCCAGTATTTATTAAGTACCTAATGCTTACAAAGTGTTGTGTCAGGGATACAAAGATGAAAAATTAGGTAGTCCTTGCCCTCAATGAGTTTACAATTTACTAAAAGGGTTACTCAAAGGTACACAAATAAATGTGATGCAAGTTGGGTGTGATAAGGGCAAAGAAGACATCTGAAGTACCTTAGGAAAAGGAGAGGCAGGACGGAAAGACCTGTGTATGTGGAGATGGAGGAGAGCTGGATTCTAGTCCACATTCTGTCATTGGCTAGCTGTATGATCTTGGCCTAGTTAAGCCTTGGGGGCCTTTTCTCATTTGTAAAAATAAAGGAGTGAATCAAATGATCTCTAAAAGTCTCTTCAAGTTCCAAGTCCGATAATCCAATGAGGTTATCCTCATCTGGTTAATAGCTTTGTCAACCGAGGAAGGACTCAAAAAATGGTAGCATTTACTTTGAATTTGCTCTCTGTCCGGGTCAGCAGCAACAGCATTCCAGCCTAAGCTAGAATCACAGCAACTGCAGGTTGTAAAAGAAATTAGATCACTCTGATCTGATACCAAAGCAGTAGAAGAGTCTTAAATTTAGATGACAGATAAATTCAGAGGCTGATGCGATCAGTTTTTCCGGAGACCCACATAGAAGTGGGAATACATAAATTATTAGTCCTAAAAGCTTGGGTAATTTAACTTCTATTCGATTGGCCACAGAGCCCCCACAATACTCTGTGCATCTCAGTGTTTGATTATACATCTGTAGCCAGCCCTGCCTATGCTTAAAATACCATTCCTGGAATGGAGACGGACATGAGAATTCATTTGAATGGAAATCAATTTGATTAGAGAGAAGTAAATTACCTTGAGTGGAAGGAGCAGCAAATTGTGGTTCGGGTTTAAAACCAACTCCTGCAAAATATGTTAAACTTTTAAAGAGGAAATACTGACTTTGGAGGGAAAGGAGTCTCAAAATAAACATGCGTCAGGCACAGTGCCCTGATGAACAAGCTATTTCAAAGGCAAATGAAGAGTGAGGAATAGGCTAGAATTTCGCTGCTGTATATTTGGCCTCCTGGAGGGGAGTGGGAGGAAGCCAAGATGGGAGGGAAGCAGGGTTTACAGCTGGCACTATCTCTCTCCTTAATTCCCTTATTCTACTTTTTTGGCCCCAGGTTTTGGTGTGGTCCACCAGCCTCCTTTTTCCTGGGTAAATCCCTGACAATCCCACAAAAAATTTGAAGGCTTAGGAAGGGAATTTGACTAAGAATCTCTGGCAAACAACAGCAGGAGCATCAGGCGAAGAATGACCTGTGAGTAAATGGAAGCTGTTTACTAAGTATGGTCAGTCTCAAGGCTAAACAAAGATGCTTAGTCTTCTGGTCTGAAGTAGGTTTAGGTTGGCAGGGCTACTAGGTCTGAGGGGAGCCTCAAATTCTCCCAGAACTTACATCCTAGTCTTTGGGTGAGGGCTCCCATGTGGTTGCCCTGGCTCTGTCCTGGTCCTCTCAGGTCTGTCTCTATCCATGGGCCGCTGGAGGAAGAAGGCCTTCTGTTCTCTGGACCCCTAAGGTTCCCTCTCTTTGATGAGTATAATGGAGTTTACTTTGGAGTCAAACCAACAAGCATTTGTTAAGCATCTGCATTAAGCACTGGGGATACAAAGGCAAAAAAACCAGTCCCTGTCCTCAAGGAGCTCACAGTCTAACAGGAGAGACAACGTGGACAAATGGGATATACACAGGATAAATTGAAGATAATCAACAGAGGGAAGGTACTGGCATTAAGGGGGGGGGAAGACAGGCTTCTTGTAGAAGGTGGGAGTTTAATTGATAATAGAAGGAAGTCAGGGGAGTCAAGAAGTAGAGATAAGGAAGGAGATGAGGAGATATAGGGATGGGGACAGCCAGTGAAAATTTCTGGAATTCTATATTTTTCTGAAAGTGAAAAAAAAGAAAATGCCTGGCCTCAGGAGATGAAGTGTCCCCTGTGAGAAACAGTGAGAAAGCCAGTGTGTCTCTAAATCACAGAGTACATGGAGAGATGGAGGGAGGAAGATACAAGAAGACTGAGAAGGTAGATGGGGAACCAAGTTAAGAAGGGATTTCAACTCTGAACAGAGGAGTTTATATCTGATCCTGATGGTGACGGGGAGTTACTAACTTTTATTAAATATGAGGGTGACATGGTCAGAACTGAGCTTTAGGAAGATCACTTTGATTGCTGAGGCAGAGAGACCAAACAGAAGGCTATTGCCAAAGTTTAGTCCCTTTGGAAGGGATAGCACTTGTTTTAAAGGTTATGTTGTGCATTAAGCTAATATTTGTGCTGTAATGCTTGATGGGAAAGGATGCAAAGAGGCTTAGTTTCTGTGTAACTATTAATGTAAGACTTGAGGGATTTGCTTAAGGGAACTCAATTATGCATCAAACCAATAGTTAGAAGGGAATGTGTTTTTAGCTAACATTCATGTGCTATTATTGTACATTTAGCTTTTTTACTCTATATTTCATGTCAAGCCAATGTTTCCTCTCCATTGTGGCTTATTAACGTTTATGTAGTATTGTGCTAACACAACATATGTTTAGTGTAGGAAATTGTGGAAATGTTTAGGTCAACAGGATACATCTGTTCTTGTGGAAAGGACCAATGTCAATCAAGAGTAGTGAAAAGTAAACTAGCCCAATTAAGTCATGGGCTCTTGTACAAGGGTAATAGATTTAGAACTGGAAAGGACTTAGAGAGTATCTTCTCCCCTACCCATTGAGAAGGTAAGAAATACAATGCCTATTATATATACTAAGTCATTCAAAACATGTTTCCACATTAGCCATGTTGTGGAGGGGGGGACCAAGAAAAATAAAGAGAACAAAATATTCTCCAATCAGCACTAAGAGTCCATCAATTCTCTCCCTCTGGAGGTTGAGGCATTTTTCCTCATGAGTCCTTTGGAACTGTCATGGATCATTGTGTTGATCAGAGTTGCTAAGTCTTTCACAGTTGATTTTCATTACAATATTGCTTTGTACAATGTTCTCTTGGTTCTGCTCACTTCACTTTGCATGATTTCACATAAGTCTTCCCAGGTTTTTCTGGAACCATCTCCTTCATCGTTTCTTGTAGCACAAAAACATTTTGTCACATTCATATACAATAACTTCTTCAGCCATTTCCCAACTGATGAGCATCCCCTCAGTTTCAAATTCTTTGCCACTACAAAAAGAGCTGCTATAAATATTTTTGTACATATGGGTACTTTTCCTTTTTCTCTGATCTCTTTGGGATACAGACCTAGTAGTGGTATTGCTGCACAGTATGCACAGTTTTATAGTCCTTTGGGCATAGTTCCAAATTGCTCTCCAGAATGTCAGCCCCCTTCTTTTATATATAAGGAAATTGAGGCCCAGAGTAGTTAAGCGACTTGCCCTAAGTCACACAAATAGTAAACAGCAAAACCTGGATTTGAATCCCAGTCCTCTGACATAGTGGGCAGCTAGGTGGCCCAGTGGATAGAGCACTGGTCCTGGAGTCAGAAAGACCTGAGTTCAAATCCAGCCTCAGATACTTACTACCTTTGTGACCTTGGGCAATCTCTTAACTTTGCCTCAGTTTCCTCATCTGTAAAATGAGCTGGAGAAGGAAATGACAAACCACTCCAGTATCTTTGCCAAGAAAACCCCAAATGAGGTCACAAAGAGTCAGATACAACTGAACAACAACAATCTCTGATACCAAATCTAGGGAAGATTTTTTTTTTCAATTGTCCCACACTTCCTCGTGGTGGCCAACAAACTATGCAACCTTTATCAAGCTATTTCTCAGGCAGCCTGACTCTGACAAAATGGTAGAACCATCCCCACGCACAAAGAATAAGAACAGGGGCAGCTAGGTGGCGCAATGGATAGAGCTCCAGCCTTGGGGTCAGGAGGACCTGAGTTCAAATGTGGCCTCAGACATTTAACACTTACTAGCTGTGTGACCCTGGGCTAGTCACTTAACCCCAACTGCCTCACCAAAAAGCAAAAAAAGAAAATTAAGGGTGATTTAGGGGATATCACCCCTATCTATGAGGGAGTGGTAGAAGGGTGGCAAGGAGAGGATGTGGAAGGATTATATCATGGTTTTAAGGATGGGGGATACAAAGTATCTTACCAGATCTGTGTTTTCATTGCATAATGAAGAATAACCTGTTTAATGAGCCTTCACAAACTTAGGTGAGAGAGGTATTATGATAGTGGGGAGGTAGCTGCCCTTGGAGCTAGGAACACCTGAGTTCAAGGCCCACCTTGGGCACCTATTGGCTCTGTGACCCTGCACAAGTTACTCACCCTCTTGGTGTTCTAGGGAACTCTCTAAGACTCTATGGTGCAAGGTGTCAAAGTGAATTGGGTAAAGGGTGCTTCCCCACCTGGGAGATCACTACATCAATGAAACAACTGGCCCCTGTCCCTTTTCCAACATGAACAATTAAGTTTCTTGAATTATACAGTTAAAGACTTAGTCTCAATGAGACCCCAACCCTCTATGGGAAGTAATTAAGGGAGACCATCATTGGAACAGAAAATCGAAGGCTAACATGGTGGGCTACAGACCATTCAATACTGATCTTTCAGATGCTTCCTTCACCTCTAGGAGTTCTTAATGACTCTAGTCTCCAGAAGTTCTCTACCCAACCTGTTGTTCTGTTTGGTTCTTTCACTAATCAGTTGTTAAGGCTGGATCTATACTTTGGCAAACTCACCTTCTTCTACTTTCCTTAATCTTCTATTCACCTTCATCTATTCTCCTAAACTTGCTTGTGATCCAAGTCTCAACAATGACCATGTGGTCCTGGGAGCTGCCATCTTTCCCTAGAGTTTTTCTGCATTATGTCAGCTCCCTGGAAGAAGGCTTCCTAACTTGTTCTTTCTCAAAGCCCACGTTCAAGGTTTGATTGTCCATTAAACATAAAAACTTCCTGACTATCCTTGACCACACTGATTTCTCCTCCCTCCAAGCTGCCCTGGACAGGGCATAGTAATTGTACTACTATTATTTTCATGTAAACATATCACCTCCTCAGCTACAGTATGAAGCTCCTCAAGCCTGAGACTAAATCTTGTATTTTCGTGTAGCTTCCCAATTCCTAGGACCTTTCATAGAGTATATATTTAAATAAATATGACTATGAGAGAATGAAATAGAATATTATGTATATACAGGTTTATGGGATTGTAGAATTTAGAACTGTAAGGAACATTAGAGATTTGCTAGTCTACTACCACCTCCACCCATTTTACAGACGAGGGAAAGAGACTTACACAAGGTCACACAGGTAGCAAAGATTCAAAGCCAGATCATCCCACTCTTAAGTCCATTGCTCTTTCCCTACTATAAATTGCTGTATGCCATTTTTATTTAAATGAGTATTGTCCTTATTGGTTCACAGGATTTTTAAGTTGGAAAGGATCATTAAGATTCCCCTCAATCAACAGATGAAGAAACTGAAGTCTAGAGAGGATGTGACTTGCCCAAGGTAACTAAAGTATTAAACAGAAGAGCTGGGATTTTCAACCAAGTCTTCTGACTCGAGATCCAGTTGTTTTTCTCCCATTACACCACACTTATATTATTTTCAAAGTAGTCCCCTCAGGAAGGCCACTTCCTTATTCTAGATGGGCTCATTCTAGTCAAGTGATGTTCAGTTGACAGAGCCAGGTTATGGATTAGTCAAGGAATTCAGTCTCACGATTTCATTGTTACATTTCAGTTTTGACCCAAACAGTGTGATCAATGTGATCTCCTCACCTTATTCACCAGATCTGACTAAGTACTTTGACTGTTTCCAGAAACTGAATTTACTTTCAGAGGATAAAGATGTGTCTCCATTATGGACACCCTAGGAAGCATTCTCTGTGTTCCATCCCCTAAAGTGGAATCCCAGACACATTCTTAGCAATAACAAGCTCATTGGAGTGAATATACAGCCTTCCAAGGGGTCAATTTTAAAAAGGACTAACACTCATTTGGATATCTAATGGGAGATATGATTATTAAATAATCAGCCTCATGACTCTACATGTAGTTTCCCCTCATTATTGGCTGATTATTGATTAATTAATCTACATCTCCTGCCACTCATAGTAAGACAGTTTTCCAGAATATTTTTTCTGTATACAGCATGGAGTGCCAATTGGTAGGTCCCCAAAAAACTACCTACTGCTTAAGATGCTTAGAATAAACAGTGGTTGGTGGCTGAGTATTTCTAACCAAAGGTTATTTTTACATTAACGGATAGTGGAACAATTGGATTATCAGGCAGAAAGATAAGATTTGGGATCTGGACTAATTGATCCTGTCTCTTTGATTAAGATATCTGGGATATAAAAGTCCTCTTATGTCAGAGTTTTAATGTTGTAATAAATGGACTGAAGGTGACTCTGATTTTTCATCAAGCCTTGGATATGGAATAGTAATGTATGACTAGATCACATGCATAAATCTGGAGTCATAAAAACGACATTTGTTGGTTACAAGTTTTAGCAAAAGTTTATTCACCAATGACCAAACAAAGCAGAGAAGCAAAACAAAGGGAAAGAAGACATAGTAATGCTTTCTTGGTGGAGGTTTTTGGAAAGTTTTTTCTATTGTATGACAAGGTTTATGGCAGAATCCGTGCTACTTTGTAGGGGAGAAATCAGAATAAGAGAGTGTTGCTGAAATTGCTATGTTCATTAGCCCTTGTCTACATATCTTCCAGTGCAGAGCCAGGAAAACGGGGGGCCCCAGAGTATGACAGGAGGGAAATATCTGTGTGCTACATCGTGGAGACAGAAAATGGACTCATTGCCTGATGATTAAATCAGGTGAGATTACCTTAAAAGCTAATTTTCTGAATGGCTGAACAAGTTGTGGTGTATGATTGTGATGGAATACTACTGTGCTATAAGAAATTATGAGCTCAATGATCTTAGAAAAACATGGAAAGACTTGCACAAAATAATGAAGAGCAAAATTAGCAGAACCAAGAGAACATTGTAGACAGTAACAACAATATTGTTTTAAGAATGACTTTGAGGGGCAGCTAGGTGGCACAGTGGATAGAGCACTGGCCCAGGAGTCAGGAGGACCTGAGTTCAAATCTGACCTCAGATGGATAATACTTACTAGCTTTGTGACTCTGGGCAAGTCACTTAACCCCAATTGCCTCATCCCCCCCAAAAAATTGACTTTGAGTGAATAGATAATTTTGACTATTATAAATACCCAAATTAACTATAAAGGACATATGAAGAAAGATGCTATCTACATCCAGAGAAAGAAATGATAAATAGATGCATAGAATAATTTTACACACACACACACACACACACATACACACACACACATATATATATACTATATATATATATATAAATATACACCTATTTGTGTCTAATGGTGGTCATCTTTAGGGTGGGAAGGGAGGGAACAAAAGAAAAAAGAAAAAAAGAAATTTACATGATAATTTAGCTGTATATTTAAAAAGAATCACAAGTCATATATAGTAGATTTGTAGTTTCATGTGCTTTTTTACTATACTATGCTACAGAAATTCTTGTTTTATTCTATAAATTAAAAACAAAATTTTTTAAAAAAGAAAAAGCTAATTTTCTACAATGGGGAGCAGATTTCCATCCCTTTCTGTATAATCTTGAGGAAGGTCATTTAAACTCTTTGAGCTTCATTTTCTTCATCAGTAAAATGATGATAATAATATTTACTCTATTTATGTCAGGGTTGTTTCGAGGAAAGCACTTTATAATCCTTTAGGTGCTATAGAAATGTGAGTTGTCATTCCTACTACTATAGCTAGCATTTGTAAACCCTTTAAGGTTTTGCAAAGTGCTTTACACGCTTTCATTTGATCCTCAGAACAACCTTTGGAGGTAGGTACAATTATTATCCCCATTTTATGGATGAGGAAACTCAGGCAAACAGGTGAAGTGACTTGCCCAGGGTCACACAGTAAGTGTCTGAGGCAGGATTCAAACTCAGGTTATCCTGACTTCAGGTCCAGTATTCTATCTACCATGCCGCTCAGCTGCCTCCTCAGGAGAAAGAGCAGCGTTTAGGCACTCTAGGACTGGAAGAGTGAGAGACTAAGCTATTTTGACTGTCCTTGTAGATTTTAGACACATTCAGCAGCAGCAGCAGCAGCAACAATAGCACAGCAAACACTTTATAGGGCACTTTAAGGTTTGCAAAGTGCTTTACAAATATTATTTCACTTTATACTCACAACCACCTTGGGAAGTAGGTGCTCATTTTATAGATGAGGAAACTGAGGCAAACAGAGTTTAAGTGACTTGCCCAGGCTCATACAGCTAGTAAGTGTCTGAAACTGGATTTGAACTCAGGTCTTCCTTACTCCAGGCCCAGGACTCTCTCCACTGTATTACTCAGCTGCCTTTTAATTGATATTACAGAGATGGCATTTGTTTTAGGAAGAAACTTGGGGTCATTTCCCAAAGGCAATCCTGCCCACTCTCCTCCTTCTACTCAACTTTGAGCCAAACTCACTGTCTATTTGCAGCATCTGTTGAGATATGTGTGTGTGTGTGTGTGTGTGTGCGTGTGTATATGTATGTATACACAATTACATATGTACATAGCAATGAATGAACTCTATGGATTGTGGATACAACTTCGTGTTTCAGTCTGGACAATAATCATTCTTAAACTCATTGTCTCTCCCCCCAGAGCCTGCCGCTCTTCCAAGCTTTCCTGTTATTTTTGAGGATCTTTCTCATCACCCACTTTTGCAACCTAGGTGTTCTTTTTTACTTCTTATTCTCAGTCACCCCACATATCCAATCAATTGACAAGTCTTGTCATTTCTATCTAAACCCCTCTTGTATGTTTTCCCTTCTTTCTATTCTCTCAGCTACCACTGAGATTCAGCTGATAGTGATCAGCTTTCATCTGAATTATTGTAATGGTCTTCTTTTTTTTTTAAATAGTATTTTTTTCCAATTACATGTAAAAACAATTTTTAACATTCATTTTTTATGAGATTTTGAGTTCCAAATTTTTCTCCTCCCTCCTTCCCCTTCTTCCTCCCTAAGATGGCAAAGCAATTTGATATAGGTTGCATATGTGCAATCATGTAAAACATATTTCCATAAGTCATGTTATGAAAGAAGAGACAGAATAAAAGGGAAAAACTATGAAAAAAATAAAGTGAAAATAGTATGCTTTGATCTTCATTCAGACTCCATCAGCTCTTTCTCTGGAAGTGGATATAATAGTCTTCTTTCTAATGGATCTCTTTGGCTCAGGTCTCTCTCCTGTCTAATCTATTCACCACACAGCTCAACTTCTTTTAGGATCAAATAGCAACTTTTCTGTTTGGTATTTAAATCTCTTCACAACCTGGCCATCTCCTGTCTTTTCAGTCTTCTTACACAATACTCCCCATCCACACACTCTATGATCCAGGTATACTGCCTATTTGCCATTTTTCATACAAGATGTTCCACCTTCTGACTCCAGGTTTTTGCATGGTCCCTCTGCCTGGAGTGCTTTCCTGCTTCCCCATGACCTCCTTTAGGTCTCAGCTCAACTGCAGCCTTTTACAGGGAACCTTTCCTGGTCCTGTATCTTATCTCTTTCCCCAACAGCTAGTGCCTTCTCCTTTAAAGGTAGTTTGTAGCTACTTCATAGATACACACAGACACACACACATACATATATACACACACACACAGATATATACATGTATGTATATGCACACATGGTACAAATTTCCCCCATTAGAATGTAAGCTCTTTGAGGTCTGGGACTGATTTTGCTTTTTCTTTTTATTCTCAGTATTTAGCACAAAGCCTGCCACATTGTAAGCACTTAATAAATACTTGTCTGATTAATGGGCCCATTTATTTATTTATTTTTCTGGGTGGATAGGAAGGCTAAACTCTTTTGAGTGATTATAGTTCTTATTTTGTTTGGCCTTTTTTTTTTCTTTTTTCTTTTTTTTTTTTAGTGAGGCAATTGGGGTTAAGTGACTTGTCCAGAGTCACACAGCTAGGATGTATTATTTGTCTGAGGCTGGATTTGAACTCAGATCCTCCTAACTCCAGGGCGGGTGCTCTATCGACTGTGCCACCTAGCTTCCCCTGGTTCTTATTTTGAGAGATTTATAATCTCCCACAGCTTGATAAACATCATACAATGTCATCCACAAATATGTATCTGTAGGACCTCACCATCTATAGGAAATTCTTGAGTTTGGATTTTGAACTGGATTGGTAAATACCTTTGGTAAATATATATCTCTCTATTTATGCTTCACTTGATATTTATAATCATTTATTGAGTAAGATACTCTCTGTGGCTATGTTTCACCCTCCTACTCGACCCAACTCTCAGTTGAGAATATAAGAAAAACCACACCCGTTACAAATATGTATAGCCAATCAAAACAAATTTCCACATTGGCCATGTCCAAACAAATTTGTCTCATTTTGCATTCTGAGTCTTCCATCTCTCTATCAGGAAATGAGTGGCATGTTTCCTCATTAGACCTCTGGAATCCTGGTTAGTCATTACAACAATAAGAGTTCAACACAATCGTATTGCATCACATTTATATACCATAACTTGTTCATCCATTCTCCAATTAATGGACATCCCCTTAGATTTCAATTATTTGCCACCTCAAAAAGAGGTATAAATATTTTTGTACATACTTAGAGTTCATTTTGCTCAAGACTAATTCCCTACCCTCTTTCTAATTTCTCCCTTGCCCCTTTTCCCCTTTCCCTCCTATTTCCCTGTTGGGTGAAATGTATTTCTGTACCCAAATCTGTGTGTGTGTGTGTGTGTGTGTGTGTGTGTGTGTGTGTTCTTCCTTCTTTTGACCAGTTCAGATGAGAGTGAGGTTCAAATGTCAGCTACTCCTAAACCCTTATTGGTATAAATGTCAAATTGTGTTTCTATATCTTTTAAATAATCTTTATAATTTTGACATGTATGGGATACTCCTTGCTGGAAAAGAGCCTTTAAACCAGTATTTTGCTCTATTGAAACAAATACTTTTAACTTTTTTATTTAAGTCTAGATTCCCTCCAACTCCCAATCTATTGTTAACAAACTCCTTTCTAGAATATGAAGCACATTGGCCATCCTCTGATAGAAAGGTGATGGACTCAAGATTCAGGATGAGAGATGGATTTTTGGACGTGGCCAGTGTAGGAGTTTGGTTTGCTTGACTAAGCCCATTTGTTACATTGCTCTTGTTTTTTCTTTCAATTGGTAGGAGGAAATGGGAGGGAGAGGGTGAGTTGGGATAAGGTTTCCTCCACAAAATGAAATGGAAAGAGAATAAGAATGCCAGAAGGAATCACAGATAAGCAGGAGAGCTTTGAAAGTTACATATTGAATTTATTATATACTTTAAAAAGAAAAGCAAGTTCTACATAATAAATTCACAGTTTCACATATGATCCACTCCTATTCTACAATGTATATGAAAATGTTAATTTTTGTTTATTGTTTGTTAAGTTCAGAATTTTTTAAAAGGGAAAAAAACCCTATGTCACTGAGAAACTCAGTGTCATTTATGGGTGAGCTCTCCCATTTTCCTTATTTCACTCCTCTAAACTCCTCTACATATTCACGGAAATGTGCTTTGGGGCAGGAATCAAGAGAATTGAGTTGTAATTCCAGTTCTGCTAGTAATTAGCTATGCATCTAATCTTGAATGAGTCCCTTCCTTTTCTCTGAGCCTCAGTTTCTTCATTTGTAAAATGAGGGCTAAAATTTGATGAACCGTAAGTTCATTCAATATTAGGGGGGAGAATTGTAGAAGATATCATGAGTCTTAAATGATAGTTATGAATTTTAAAGATGAAAGTGGGGAGTTAGGACATTCTTGGCGAAAGACAATTCTAGACAGTCTGATTGAAGACTTGGAGATAGAAGAATATAGTGTGTGTAGGGAGGACAGGGAGTTTTTTTGTTGTTCAGCTGTTCAGTAATGACCGACTCTCTGTGATCTCATGGGGTTTTCTTGTCAAAGATACTGGAATAGTTTGCCATTTCTTTCTCCAATGTTGCCCTCATTTTACAGATGAGGAACTGAGGCAAATATGGGTTAAGTCCCAGGGTAACACAGCTATTAAGTGTCTGAGACCAGATTTGAACTCAAATCTTCCTGACTCCAGGCCCAGTGGGTCATCCACTGTATAATATTTACAATAATTAACTAATATATAGAATACGTAGAGTGGGGTAATATGAAATAAGACCAGAAAGGTAGGAAGGAGCCAGATTGGAGGATCTTGAATGTTAGACAAAGGGGTTTCAACATTAATTTGTAGGCAATTGGGAAGCACCAAAGAGGTTTCAATATAGGAATGATAAGGCTAGAATAGAGACGTTTCTATTTTACCCTGTTGGCGACCCCCCAGCTCAGCCCTCCCCATTGCAAAAGTCAAGAGATAGATGGAGCCCAGAATCACATTGGACCTGGGAGTGGAGCAGGGCAGCCCAGACAGCCAGCACTGACAGAACAGCACAGTTGTGCATTTTCATCCCTTATATCTTAGTTTTATGATACAACTCTGAATTATGCTCTTACCACATTTGTACTGAAAGAGGAGAGCAGATGGCAAATGCAGTAACACTTTAAATTAAGATTTCCAAATACACATTAAATTTAGATTTAATAGGACAGTTATTGTATGGAAATTAAGTACCAATTGATTATTTTTTTAAAGAAAATATTGAGGCTTTGCAACAACTGTGTCAAATTGCTTATTACATTAATAACACTTATTAGAAGTGTTAGGAGCCATTTGTCATGGAGGTAACAATTTCATCCTAATTCTGCGTCAGATGCCTTGGTCTGCATGTGAGAGTGAAGGGCTTTGACTCTAAAGCCCTAAGATCTTATAGCCTTGAATTCTAGCTCTGATCTTAAGGCAAATGGAAGCCAGTCAGTAGCTGTCCTGTTTTCATGTACCTACCTTCAGCTTCACCTATTTCACCTTCATTGCCGCAGCTTTATATTGGAAGAATCAGGATATTCCCTTCAACACATACCCCCTTCCCTCCTATCCTGCCTGGCCTGAATTGCCCACCATTATCATCACTAACAGGTGAGACAACAAAGGTAAGGGTCACTGTCTCTAGACCCCAGGGACAGACTCTAAGATAGAATGGCAGACTCCCAGAGTTTGAAGGGCCCTAATAGGTTATTTATTCCAATATCCCATCTCAGGCATTAATTTCCTGATGATTTCTTCTAGTATTCTCCAGTTAGCACCAATTTAGGTGTCAGTAGTGAGATGTCACCTTGGAATTAATTCAGTTTGGTTCAACAACATTATTTGGGTGCCTACTATGTGCCAGGCTATGAAAGATGCAAGAGATCCAAGACTAAAATAAAGCAGTGCTAACCAGCAGTATAACTAAACTAATGGTGTAAGTTATGTAACTTATATTCTCCTGGGTGGGAAGGATGGTGGAATAGCAGGACACATCATGGTAAAGAGAAAACATTGCTGTGTTTGGAGTCAAAGGACACAGGTTCAAACCTTTGCTCTGCCACTTATGACCTTTGTGACCTTGAGCAAGTCTAACCTCTCTGGGCTTCAGTTCCTCATCTGTCACATGAAAGGGTTGGATTGGATGACTTCAGAGGCATCTCCCAGTTCTAAATCCATGATCTTATAATCATGCAGGTAGATTTTTACTTGACATGTAACAAGGTTATATCCATGCCCTGTCTAATCATGTCCTCAATTGCTCTACTCATGAAGTTTATGAGGATAAGTGAATGAATAAATAACTAAATATTTATTAAGCTATGTATTGAACACTATGCTAAGCATTGGGGATGCTTACAGAAAAAATAGAGAAAGCCCCTATTCTCAAAGGGTTCACATTTTAATTAGGTGGGATAATACATAAAAGAAATTCAACTTCAGGTGGATGGAAGGGCACTCAATGATGAGACAGAAGGCAGGGCCTCCGTGTTCCCAGATTATATCAGTAGGTCAGATGATAATGCCAAGAACCTGCGAGGTGGGTGTGTTCATAAAGTTGAGGCACAGTGAAAAAAACCCACGATGGGTTTGGGGTAGAAATGGTATAAATGCAGCAACAAAGGAGGCAGGGATGGGAGGAAACTTTTTCAATAACAGAGGAACAGAGAGAGGAGGCAAGATGGTGATCAGCACAAAATGTGTTCCACCAATAGAGGTGGAATTAGCTGTAGAGCTAATTTTCTATTATGAAAATTGTGGGGCCTCCAGGCAGTGGCTGGTTCATGAAGAGAGGGAGAGGTAGGAGAGGTAAGAGGTACGTGGCCAGAGTGGAGCAGTTGGCAGGCAGGAGAAGCAATTGGAGAAAGACCCTGAAGTTGAATCCAGGTTGGGGTGGCCTCACACGTCAATTTTCCTGAGCCATAAGGAAGCACCAAAGTATCCCACCCACTTCACAGGTGCCCTCAATGGGCTGCAACCCTCCTGGAGGATGTAGGTGGAACAGTCATGGGAATATTACCTCTTACCCATAGGAGCAGTGGCCAGGAGGCAGTTTAGACACTTGAATTGTAAACTCTAGAGTTCAGTGTGCCTATAGACTGGTTGTGGGTATTTTGGGTCTGAAAGAAGCTGTGGATGCAGTCATATAAAAGCTATTTTTAATGTGGATCCTCTGATCTTATTGGATTCCTTTTGTTTCTTTTGTCCCGGGTAAAAGGATGTCATCAAAGAATCATATAATAGGAAAAGAAGATGGGCTGGTCATGTAGCAAGAATGAGGGATGACAGGTGGACAGGCAGAGTGATCCACTGGTACCCTCTGATATTAGAAGAAAGGAAGGAAGGCCTCTAGCATGTTGAGTGAGCCCCTTATTGCCAACTTTTGGGAGAACATGGACAAGAGTCACTCAGATTGGACAGGCACAGATAGGCTGTGGTCTGTCTGCATCACTGAGGGAATTCTGAAATTGATATCATCACACAGCCATTTGAGTAGTCCTTCTGAGTAAAGATACATAGTAAAGCATGTATGTGGTTGATTCCATTTTACCCTGGTCACATGATTAGGGCACCAATAGACACAGGAAAAGAGGAAACAATTTTCCTAGTGGGACTGGAGCACAAGGCTAATTCACTGGCTATTTCCACCCTGACCACAACCGCTGGACTAAATATATACTCCCAAAACCATAGTGAGGGGAGAGAGGCAGAAGCTCTCCAAAAGCTTGGCAGTGTCTCCTGATAGTTCTCTGGTACTGGGTGGTGTGCACAAACACCTATGTCAGCAACCCTGAGTAAATCACATAATCTTTATGTAAAATGAAGGGGCTGGAATATATGGCTAGTAGGATCCTTCTAGCAGACTTGAATTTCTTTCTTTCTTTCTTTTTCTTTTCCTTTTTTTTTTTGATTAGGCAATGGGGTTAAGTGACTTGCCTAGGATCACACAGCTAGTAAGAGGCCGGATTTGAACTCAGGTCCTCCTGAATCCAGAGCCGGTGCTCTATCCACTGTGCCACCTAGCTGCCCTTAGACTTGAGTTTCTTAAAGAACAAAAAGATACTCACATGTAAAAGAAATCCCTTTTGGATGTGAAGGAAAGATTCTAAATCTTTAAAAAGATCTAAAGCTTGAAAGTTGTTGTTCCGTGGTGTCTGAATCTTCATGACCCTGTGGGGTTTTCTTGGCAAAGATGCTGGTGTGGTTTTGCCATTTCCTTCCCCAGCTCATTTTGCAGATGAGAAAACTGAGGTAAACAGGATTAAATGACTTGCCTGGGGTCACACAGCTAGTAAATGTCTGAGACTAGATTTGAACTCAGGAAAATGGCTCTTCCTGAATATAGGCCTAGTACTTTATCCACTGGGCCATCTAGCTACCCTAGACTAGACTAGTAATCATCTAATCTAAAGCCCTTTTACAGGGAAGGAAACTGAGACCCAGAGTGTTAAAATGATTTGACTACCACCATACAGGTAGAAAGGGATGGAGCTAAGATTTCACCCAGATCTTCTGACTCCTAATTCAAGGCTTTTTGTCCTGCACTATTAATTCAATTAAATTGAGTTCTATTAAATACCTACTAGTCAACAGGCATTGTAGACTTTATATATATATGAAGGAAATAGTCCTTGCTCTCACATTTCTTACATTCTACTGAAGAGATATAATTTGTAGAGATATAAATAAATCTAAGGTAATTTGAAGAGAGCAATTAATAAAGGATGTGGGTGAAGTTATGAAATTCCTCCAATCTAAAAGGTATTTTGATAGGTGATACTGGAACACAAAAGTTCATTCATTCATTCAAGAAATATTTATTCAGTACTTATTGTGTGTAGAACACTATGGTAGGCCACAGGAGCAGTATGGTGTTTAAATAAGATGGAGTCCCTGCCCTCATGGAACTCACAGTCTAGCAGGAGAGTGAAGCACAAACATCGGTGACTAAAATATAGAAGATTACCTGCTATGTTCACAAAGGAGATACAAAGTCCTATGTGAGTGTGTGAAGTCACAAGGGTGACATCTTTCCTTACAGGTTCGATCATGGAAGACTTCATGCAGGATTATGTGCTGTTTGGCCAGTGTCCCTGCTTTCCTCCATCATAATGAGAGTTAACTGGATCTGAAAATAGCAATTCAATTCAACAAATATTTATTAAGTTCTACTCTGTGTGAGGTGTGGCATATAGATGCATTTGAATTATTTAAGGAGCTAGCCCAGATGTATTTCATGGTAACGTGGCTCAATCTAATTTGATGTTGATTTTGGCTTTTGCTCTAATTAGTCTGTGGTCAGACTATACAAGGACAATTGATGCTGAAACAGTTCCCCAAACCAATAACCAGTTATTTCTTGTATATTAAGATACAGTAAATAGAGTCAGTTTCATTTTTTTCAATGATACTGTTAGGTACCTATTAGGTCAGTGCTTAGAACTTTCTTCCTGAAGAAAATATTCATATAGTGAAGCATACATAAATATGTGTATGTGTATATATGTACATATATGTATGTATGTATGTATGTATGTATGTATGTATATGCATTTAATTTCAGTCAGAGCTAGGACAGGGCTACAGGGGCTGGATCCCAGATACCAATATCCTAGGAGATGAGATTCCTTGGGGGTAGAGGACATTGTACTTCCCTCCTGCCCACCACTTACCCCAACTCAGCACTAGCCACCTGATCAGTCCCCTCTCTCTACCCACAGATGCACCCTTCCCCTATTCCCCTTTCCCAAGGTTCCATGGACATCAGGCCACACTCTCTGGGGTCCTTCCCTTAGAAGCCAGGTAGACTAAGCTGTCTTCCACCCCATAAACCTCCTAGCCTAGCTGTGCATGAGATGCCCAGGATCAGTACAGGGTTAGTTTGACAGATCAGCCAGGTGAATTGGTAGCTCAGCCTTAGCCATTCTCCATAAACTCTTCTCATCTGGCCTCTTCTTATGACCGTTGAGAAGCTTCCTCTTTGTGGTACCATGGAAAGACTTGAGTTGGAGTCTAGGCTCTGCCATTGACTGCCTGTGTGACCTCTGGCAAGTCACTTCGTGCCCCTAGGCCTCAGTTTTCTCATCTGTAAAATATTTTGTTGGATGACATCCAAGGTCTCTCCCAATTCTAATGAATTTATGATCCCATGACCTTAGATCTCTTTCTCTCGGATTCTTTATATCTTCTGGTCCTCCCTGAAACCTAGATTTCACTTGAAGGCAGACACATCTCTGCAATTAGCCTGCTCTGTTTTTTCCATCCTGCTCCTCCCCCACCTCACCCCCCAGAGTCAGGAGGAGGACTTTTTGTATTCTTTATAACTATTTTCAGACACTCCACCTGCCATCATACAGCAGCCATAGCTCTTCCTTTAAAATTCACTCCACTCCATTTGGATCCTTGTTGCTACCACCTGTAACTTCCAGGTCACTCTCTCTCATCTCCAATAATTTCATTTTTCTTTTTCTTTCTTTTTTTTTTTTACTAGGCAATGAGGTTAAGTGACTTGCCCAGGGTCACACAGCTAGTAAGTGTTATATGTCTGAGGCCAGATTTGAACTCAGGTCCTTCTAACTCCAGGACCGGTGCTCTATCCACTGCGCCACCTAGCTGCCCCTCCAATAATTTCAGTACCTGGCTCACAGTCTTCTTCTTCACCCCATTCCCTATCCTCTTCAAATATGGTCTTTCAGTTCCTCAACTTTGTTCCTCAGTGAACCTCTCCCTCTACTCTAAATCATCTATGCATAGGAATGATTATACCTTAGAACCCTCAATTGAACTTGACTTGGCTGCCAGAATTCTCAATTAAAGCTCTTGGTGTGATGTTTCTGAGTAGTTTACAAGTCACTGCCAATTTTTTTTTTCATTTTTAAGGGCTAGAGATCGTTACTGGATGTATAATTTCATTGGTATAGGGAACTTCTGGGTAAGAAAATTTCCTCTGTTAGTGCAGGTCAACACCCTCCTTCAATTTATAGTCTTGGAGAGCTGTCTATCAAACTGAAAACTTAAGTAAATGACTTGCTCAGGGTCACAAGACAGTTTTGTGTCAGAGGCAGAAATTGGAGCTTGACCTTTCTGGGTTCAAGGAGAACTCTTACTATGCCATGTTGCCCTGTCATTTCTTAAGCCAGAATTATATTGTCTCACATGCTTTTTACAGTCCTTACCTATAGCCCTCTTTGCATCTAAGCAACCAAAATAGAAAAATATATGTTGGCTTGAGTTTGGAAAAATTGGTCAAGTTCTTTATAGAATTTCTTTACCTCTTTGGTGCATCAGCTTCCATGATTGTCATGACAGTCTTTTTGCTTATATGCATCATGAACATTGTAGGAAAATAACAACCAAGTATCCCACGAAATAATGTTTCTTATTGCCACACTATAAAACTGACTCTGCCAGCTCCTTTATTTGTCTCTCCAAGGAGAATATATGAACCATTTTCCCATTTGGCTACAGTTTCCTTCTGTCTTCCGATTTCCCTTATTGAAAGACTGTGACTACTGATGTGATTTAGTTTTTCCAATAATACGTCAATTTGTTGGTCATTGAATAAAGATCACACATTTAGAGTACTACCAGTTAAATTAGTGTTTCTAGATGGTTTAAAAACTGTGATCTTAGCACCAAATGACCCTCTTTCTACCTCTCTACAATTGTCACTATGGAGGCGGAAGGAGGCTATGTAGAAGAAAAGGCCATTTTTTATTCATTTCTGTTTCATGGGTTGCTTTACCAAAGAATCCATCACTTAGTGATAACAACTAATCCAGGATCAATCTGTCCACACTAGCTAAGTTATTAGTTCTCAGACAACAACTTCAGTCTATCATTGAGACCATATTCAAAGCCTTCCCAGCTTCCAGCTTCCAGAATGTAAAGTTGGATCTTGTTCCTGACCTTCCTCCTTTCCCTGAAGAGGTGGGGGACGATGGGTGCAGAGTACTGCATACACTGTCAGATGTAGTCTGTGTGTTAGCTGGTTTTGTTTCACCACTGTCTTTGTTATAAGGAAAGCCTCACTATTTAGTTTGCCTCATCTATAAAATGAGGATGTTGGATCGAGTCAGCCTTGAGGTCCCTTCCAGCTCTCATTTCTATGGTCTTATACAGGTGTTCAGAAGCTCAGAAGCATCTGAGGATCCTTATCTCAACTTCCACTCTCCCTAACAAATTAGGACCACCAGAGCAAAGAAAGGCTCAGTCTAATCCTTAGTGTTCTGAGTGTCTCTCTGAAGGACAGTGTGGTTGTCTTTCTCTAATCTATCAGCTTGACCACTCCCCCACCTTTAAAGTGTGTTCTCCCCAGATTTTGATCAATAGTGATTAGTTTCCCCCATATCATTTAACTGATTAACATCCTTCAATTGCAGAAAAAGGATCGTTACTTGAGAAGATATAACAAGACTAGAGATAACCCATTTTCCAACCATTTACCACTTTGATCCTTAGGGAGCATAGGCAATCTCTACAAAGTATTTGGCCCACCAAGTTCTCTTCCAAATACCACCCAGCCAATGAATGATCTGTTGCTGCTCCCTCTTGGCCATATTTGATCCATTTTTATACTGGGTTAAGCTCTTTATGGGGCTTGAATGTGTATAAAATCTGGCATGGTCCCCAGCATCTGGAGGCTCACTTTCCTAACTTTCCAAAGCTCACAAGGTCACAGCCTACTCCAATACTTCGTGCCATAAGAGAAGGAAGGAACAAATAGAAAGAAACAAGAGCAGAGGTAGGTCACATTCATGGGTCACGTGTCTGTGACCCACGTGGGCAGATAAAGGCCCAAGGCCTCTCTCTTCACTGGAATTCAGGCAGACAAAGAAGGCCAGATCATGGTGAGTACTAAGCATTCTCAGTTCCAGCTTAGCAGCCAGTCTGAAGCTTCCACTTCTTCACATAGTGAGCAGGCTGGAAGTAGTAACTGTGCATTCTCGGCAGACTATGTGGGGATGGCTGCAGCATATGTTGCATGTGCTCATAAGAACTGAGTCCTCACTGGCCAATTCCAGTCCTCCACTACCTATAGGATCTTTCTCTCCTCCTTCCTGAGCTCTTTCTTACTCTGAGACTCCAATGATTTCCAGTATTCCAACACAGAGTCATACCTCTCACAGGGAGTGAGTCTGGAAGGGAATTTTGGGGTTTTCTTTTTTGTCCTGTCATGACCAGGATGGGAGTCTTATCCACTAGGGCACTGGAAATGATTGAAGTCAGGAAGACCAGTCAAAATCCCACCCTTAGACACTAGCTCTCTGGTGAAGTGGTACTACAGATAACGTGAATGCTGGACTTGGAATCAGGAAGACCTGATGGAATCCTGCCTTAGGCACTAACTACCTGTATGACCCTGAGTAAATCACTTGACCTCTCCCAGCCTCAGTTTCCCCATCTAAAAATGGATATAATAATAGCATCTATCTTACAAGGTTGTTGTGAGGATCAAATGAGATAATACATGTAAAGTGCTTTGTAAGGCTTAAAGTGACATTTAAATGTTAGCTACTACTATTCATCTATTAAGAAAAGGGATCAAATTTTGTGGCTTCTAAGGTCCTTCCTAACTCTCAGTGGGAAACCTAAGCCTAGAATACAATGGAAGGAAGATTAGGCCACAAAGTAGAGTGTCCAGTCTCAGGTCACTGCTATTCTATCACTTCTAAAAGCCTCCCTCCCTAGTAGCCCTTTGGGTGAGCTTCCTGCCCCATTCCCACTACATATTCAAACTCCATCCATTCAACAATGCCTCCTATGTATAAGGCACTACATTGGGTGCCATTCAGAAGAAACGTAAGACATTTTGTATTATTTGTCTCTGCCCCAGAGATGTTTATAGTCCAGCTGAGGAAACAAGAAGGAAGGAAATAAGCATTTATTAAACACCTACTAAGTACCAGACACTGTGCTAAATGTCTTATAACTATTATCTTACTTGATCCTCATAACAATTCCTGGAAAGTGGGTGCTATTATTATCTCTGTTTTGCAGTTGAGGAAACTGAGGCAGACAGAGTTTAAATGACTTGCCCAAGGTCACATAGCTAGTAAATGTCTAAGGTCAAATTTGAATTCAGGTCATTCCTGACTCCGGGCTTATTGCTCTATCTACTGCAACTTGGCTGCCTATACATAGAAAGTTAAGTGACACCAGGCAGTGTGTAAGCAGGAGGGAGAGACTTTAGAGTTGGATGACAAGGGGTAGGCTTCGTGGAGTAAGACTTGAGCTGGGACTTGTTCTGTACAGATTTAGATAAAGGTAGAACCATATGTAGGGAAAACATGCCAGTCAGTGGCAGCAGGCGTGAGTAACAATGTGGGTTGGAGAATGCCCAGGATATGTTTGAGGGGATGCTATGGATACCCATTAGAATGCCATACATCAAGCAGGGAGGAAGGTTAATCAGTGCACACTGGGAAAGTGACTGTGATGTTGTAGCTTATCACTTAATTTTGATAGAAGAATCAAGTAGAAGAATGGAGATCGAGCTGTTGGAAACTATAGCAGGGAGAGGAAGAACAAGGGAAACTTTTGGCGTAGTGTTTAATAGAAGGAAGGGATTTTACACATCTAGGAAACTGCATGGAAGCCTGACTTGGAGACTGTGAACACAAGGATTCATTCTGGAGACCTGAATCGGGAGGTTAGAAATTCAGGGCCTACTGGCAGCGGGGATCAATTCATATATGAGACCTTTCCTTTGGGATTTTTTTGTTTTTGTTTTTGTTTTTGTTTTTTTGCTTTTACCATCAGCAGCTAGGTGGCACAGTGGAAAGAGTGCTAGGCTTGGAATCAGGAAGACTCATCTTCATGAGTTCAAATCTAGCCTCAGACACTTACTAGCTGTGTGACCCTGGGCAAGTCACTTAACCCTGTTTGCCTCAGTTCTTTATTTATAAAATGATCTGGAGAAAGAAATGGCAAACCACTCTGGTATCTTTACCAAGAAAACCCCAAATTCAGTCCTGGAGAGTCGACACAACTGAACAACAACAATAACCTGCCTCCTCAGCAGATTTAGACCTGGATGGAACCTTGGGATGTAGAATGCCAGAGCTGGAAGAGAATATGTGGTCCAATGCGCTCATTTTACAGATGAGAAAACTGAGGCCCAGGGAAAAGAAACTATGTGCTCATGGTGACACAGAGAGTAAGTAACACCAGGATTTAAACCCAGGTCCTCTGATACCAAATCCAATATTCTTTCTTCTACAATCTGCTACCCTGTTTACCCTGGGTCCCTGTGTATCCCGCTATCTATCTATTGCTGTCTCTCTCCTTTGTCAGGGGTCATAGGCATGATCTTTTAAAAGCCTTAAAATCCTGCCTTCCTGGAAGGTAGCTAGCTCAAGACATCACTTAGTTCAACTCCATCCAAACCCACTCGTGTTCTGAATTTCCCTATTTCTGCCACCATTCCTCTAGCTATTTCTCAACCTCAGTGTCCACCTGCAGCTTTCCTCTCTTCCTTGTCCCGTGTATCCAATCAGCTGCTAAGTCTTGTCCATTCTCCCTCCACAAGGCCTCTTACACCCAACCTCTTTCCCCTTCTCAACATAGCCACCAGCCTAGCTCAAGTCCTCGATCACCTAAAGCTGGGACTGTCGCACAAATCTCCTGATTGGTTTCCCTGCATTGTCTTGGCTCTCTCTGGTTCATCTTCCACATAGCTTCCAAAGTGATTTTCCTAAGATAAAGATACTTACCACTTCATTGTCCTCCTTAACAAACTCCAGTGACTTTCTGTTCCTGTTAGGATCAAATATAAAAACTCCTCTGCTTGGCACTGAAAGATCTCCCCCTCTAGCTTCAATCTACTTTTCTAGCCGCCTGCTCCATCACTCCCCTTCATGAATGCTGTGATCCAGCCAGACTGCCCTTCTTGTTTCTCACAAAGGACATTCCATCTCCCATTGCACAGACTATCTCACAAGCCTGGAATGCCCTCCCCCCTCCTCTCCACCTCTTAGAATTCCTAGTTTTCTTCAGAGCTCAGCTCAAATACCACCTCCTACATGAAGCCTTTCCTAATTTCCCGTAGCTACTCCCTTAACCTTCACCCCTCCCCATTACATTGTATACACATACACACACGTTTTGAATATGCTTGTGTGTATGTAAGTTGTTTTCCCTCTAGAAAATGTAAGGTCCTTGAGGGCAGGGACTGTTTTACTTTCGCCCTTGCTGTCCCTGGTGCATAGCACAGTGCCTGGCACATAGTAGGTATTTAGTAAATGCTTATTGATGGATTGATTAAACTGTGATTTTGCATAGGGGAAAACTGAGGCCTGGAGAAAGGAAGTGATTTGCTCAGGGTCATGTGGTAAGTAGAGCCAGAGCCAGAGCCAGAACTAGAACCCAGGTTTTCTCTCTCCCAGTTCAATGTTCTTTCCATTACACCATATGCCTTTCCCTTTCCCTTAACTCAGACTCTTGGATGGATTTGTGCTCTCAGAGGTGTGAGTGTACCACCAGAGCAAATCTCAACTCTTTCATGCCTTTCTGCTTTTCCCCAAATCCTCTATGAAGGATCCACACAATAACATGTGGTACAGAGGAAAAAATGCTAGATTTGATGTCAGAGGCCATGGATTTGAATTTTGGCCCTGCTACCTTATCTTGTGACCTTAGGTTAACAAGTCTCTTTACCTCTCTGGCCCTATTTTTCCTTATCTGTAAAATTAGAGGGTTAGCATAGGTGACCTCTAAGATCACCCAGCTCTAAATCTATGATCCTAGGACATTGGAAGCCTCTTCTACTTCCCTTAATATCACAAAGTCACCAGTGTCATGCTAGAGACATCTATCTTTTGTCCCTCTATCTCTTTATATGATCAACTCCCATCCTTTTCTGGATATACATGTCTTTGATGAGATCTTTATACCATTTCTTGTAAACATGTCAATGTGGCTAACACGCTACAGTCCAAGTGTTCCCACTGTCTTTCCTTTGCCCTTTGGGTCACCTGCAATTTTGATTTCTCTTTCCTCCTATAATAAAAACCTCAATAATTTGAACTGGTGTTCCTCCAGGGAACGGGCTGAAGTTTGCCTTTGTGCTTATCTCTGAAAAAAGGGTTTGCTAAGCAAGTTAATGGTATGAACAAGATTTCAAGGGGAACGTTTCTAAGAACTAACTGTTTTCAAGCTTTTTAGCTGTACTATTTACATCCAAACAATGTAACTGCTGTGTAAGCAGGCCATCTTCTCCTTCTCCCCCTCCCCCAACTCTGCTCTGGCTGGGGCTTTGATATGCTAATTGTAACAATTCTTATCTGTTCATTAAAGCAGGACCTCTGCTTTCCCCCTTCTGCAGCCCCATTTCTGACTTATATGTAGTGTATGTAGTTCAAAATACTAAAACTGCCTGTCTATAAAGAAACTGTACAGTTCAGACTTTTGCTGATGCAAGACCAGCTAATTAGGAAGTGATGTTGTATCGAGAGATGGTCCTTAGGGTTCCATTGCCGAGTTGTGAATGTGATTCTGAGGAGAAGGAGGAAGGAAACTGGCTCCCTTTCTGTCTCTGTCAGCACCTCTGCTACTGACACCAGTCAGGTAAGGCGTCCCACAGGTCCACAGAGGAGTGGCCTGGTGCCTACTTTCTTAACTCCGCTAATCCACCTGGTTGTCTTGGGAGCAGAAACTACCTAGGTAGATAATAGCTACAAGCACACAGCAGCGCCTGGAGAGTGGAGCCTGCCCATTTACCTTGGGGCAGAGATGAAATGAGCCAGCAGATGGGGGTTGCCCCTCCAGCCCAGTCATTGTTGGTTATTGTTCCCCTGAGGATCTGGCCTCCTCAGCTTACTGACAGTGCCTAGTATTTTGACACTGAACCTACAATGTGATTGAAGTGGAATTTTTCTTTTGGCAAGAACAATGACCCAAAGGGTATTGACCTTGCAGTTATAGGTAATTTGTTTCTTCTTTCCTCAGTGCATGAGTTTCATGTGCTCTGTGGGGGGATTTAAATTTATTTTATCTTCAAAACTGGATCTCCCTATCTCACCTAGGCTGGAAATGCAGTGGCCACCAAATCCCACTCCTGATGGGTCCAGACGCTTTCTGACCTGAGCTGGTTTGTCTCACCTTCGGCAACCTGGTGGTGTCCCCATTCATTCCTGGAGGCTCACAATGTGAGTGGCAAATTTAGTGTAGACAACTAATCAGCTGTAGCCCTACTACAACTCAAGAGATCTACCAGAGGTAGCAAGGATTACAGGCATGTACCCATTATCCATAATGGAGAGGTTTTGGTCCCACTGGTCTGCATTGCCTGCTGACAGAAGTTCTCTAGAGATGGTTGTCTGTAGTGTGCCTTGGTTTACTATTTCTACCTCTTTCACAAAGTAGGCTTGTTACTTCGCTGCTGTGGTCCAGAGTTTCCCCACTTATAAAATGGAGATGTTGAAATAGACCTCTCTCAAGGCTTCTGCAGCTATACAAGTTAATGATTCTCATCTGAGACAGAGTCTGAGAATATGCCCCTTTCTTCTCCTCCATATCTTTATATAAGAATTTGAATTGGGGAAAAGATTAGGGAAATCAGCCATCCATGCCAATCTCTCCTAGGATCCAGTGTGAATTCAGCATGGTACAGTCTAAAGAGTGGTTGATCTGAATTCAGAGGACCTGGGTTCAAATTCTACCCCTGACATTTCCTATCTGTGTGAGAATTTGAGCAAGGCATACCCTCTTTCTAGGCTTTCATGTCTTCCTTTATAAATGAGGAGGTTGGACTCAATGACATCTAAAATCTGTTCTAGCCCTAAGTCTATGAGCCCAATGATCCTTCTTGTCCAGGCTAGGGGAAGGGTGAGGTTGGGGGATGTTTCTGACATTGATCAGAATGCCAATCTGCCTGATGTCTCTCTACCAGCTGACCACCCAGCAGAGGTGCTCGACTGAGCATGGGTACCAGCATTAGCCTACTTCAAGCCCACCATGCCCACTTTCCTTTAAAACCAGTCAAATAGAAAGTCCTGCTAAAGTGCATCAGTGATCTTTTATAGCTGCAATAAATCTAATCACTTTGTCCCTCCAAAAAGAAAAAAAACAGTCTTCTGGTCACCAGATTGACTGAAACATGAGCTCTCATAATAGAGAGGGGAATTAAAATCTAGTTTTATTGCAGTTCCTGTAACTGGTATCTAAGCTATTAATAATCAATCCATTCTGGCTTAAAAGCTTGCATTTATCACCCAACTTCAGGAGGAGCTGAGTGGCGTAAGGTATGGGAGTCCTAGCATGAAGGGAGCCATGAAATACAATTGCCTACTCTGACCAATGCCCCATAGGGTGCTGACCACTCAGGGCTAGGGCTAATACATGAAGCCCCCTTCAGTTTTCTATAGATCACCCTCTGCATTGAGCAAATCAGTAGGAGCATTTGTGTCCCACAGTAGTCCTGAACAATGAGGTCTTCCCAGGAACTAGATGGCTGCCTGGTGGTGCCCCATTGGTGGTTGGGAGATTACTTTATCTGGGACAAACAGAGGTCCCTTTAAATAGGGGACTGGCTAAAGAGATACCTTAGGAACCTGGCTGGGCCTGAGTTGACAAAGGTAAGTCAATGAGTTCTTGCCTTGAAAAGAAATGATTTGCATTCGACTACTTGCTTGGGTCAGCAATTTGCAGTGTGCTTCCTTTTTGTTGGTGCTAAGAAAGGACCTTGGCTCAGTTCTCGAGGTCCAGTGAGTGCCAATTCCATCGTCAGCACCAGAGTGGGAATTTTCTTTTAAGATGTCCATTTCTAGTAGTAGTGGGGTACAGAACAGCCCCTCTCTTGCTTACCTTTCCACTTTTACCTGCCACAGTGGTAATTGGGAGAGCCATTAACCTACCATCTCGTCCATAGGAAGGTGACACCAGCTGTTTCATCATTAGGGCACATACTTTTATCTGTGCCTGCAGTTGTAGGGAGAGGCTGCACAGAGCTACCCACATGCCCTGTCCCCCTTTTTCCCAAGGGCATGAATTGAATACCAGGCTTGTATAAGAGGGGCTGTGCTCTAGCTGAAAGACCCCAGACTGGGAAGTCAGCATGTGGCATGTAAACCGTCCTGGAATCCACACTCTGGAAAGTATTTGTTCTCTTAATTGGGGAGCAAGCAAAAGCTCTGGAGGAGCTTTTCTTTTCCATTTTTTTTATTCAAAGGAAAATATTTCCTTTTCCTTTCCATCCTATATGCTAATGGGTCATTTCTGAATTTGCTAGTTGAAACAGAGGGATCAGAGATGTAGAGAAGTAGGCGAGCTCCAGGGCTATGAGTGGAGAAGAAAAAATAACCAGCTTTAGTGGATAGAGCACAGGACTGGGTCGGAAGACCAAGCTTCTAGATCTCACTTCACCATTGTGTCATTTTGAGCCAGTTACTTCCTTTCTCTGGACCTCGTCGTAATATCACAGGGTTGGACTTGATGATTTGAGAGAGAGACAGAGAAAGGGGGAGAGAGAGAGAGAGAGAGAGAGAGAGAGAGACAGAGAGAGAGAGAGAGAGAGAGAGATTGGTTTGCTGAGAATGGAGGTCAGAAGAGGGGAAGGTGGAAAAATAGAATTAACCTAGATGGTAATAACTGCATCTTCTATAGGGCCAGTCTGAAGCAAAGCTAAAAGTGACAGAATTGGTCTATGGAATGCTAATGTTTTTCATCTCCTGGTCTTCCTCCCTGCCAGTTCCTTTTCTATGCCCCTAACTCTCACATAATGGAACCTTAAAGGTGGGAGGGACCTCAAAGGTAGTCTAGTTCAATCCTCTTTGAAGTGAGAATCCTCTCTACAGCAAACTGGCCCTGGCTTAAAGATCTCCAATGAGATGGAACTCACTCATTATCAACGCAACCTGTTTTAATCTTTGTATGCTTCTAGTTGATAACAAATTTTTCATTATTTTGAATGAAAATTTACATCCCTGTAACTTCTACCACTGGTCCCAGCTTTGTTCTCTGGAGCTACATAGAACAAGCCTCCTCCCTTTCTCATTTATTATCAGTCATGCCTACTACAGTGGAAAGAATGGTGGATTGGAGTCACAGGTCTTGGGTTCAAATCTCAACTCTCTTACTACCTGGTTGACCTTGGGCAAATCACTTAACCTCTCTGGGTCTTAGTTTCTTTATCTGCAAAATACGGGCTGGACCCTGTGACTTTTAAGGTTCCTTCTAACTGTAAATCTATGATTTTATAATTGTTAGTGGAGATTGGTTAACAGCCCACCAAGAACAAGGCCCTACTAGAATGGGACACAGGAAAGGAATTGGTAGAGAGGAAGACCAGGAGAGGAAAAATATTAGCACTCCATAGACCAATTCTATTAACTTTATTTTAACATCAGGCTGGCCCTATAGAGATACAGTTTTCACCATCAAGGTTAGTTTTATTTTTTAACCTTCCCTTCTTCTGACCTAATTCTTAGCAAACCAATTTCTCTCTCTCTCTCTCTCTTTCTCTCTCTCTCTCTCTCTCTCTCTCTCTCTCTCTCTCTCCTTCTCTCTCTCCTTCTCTCTCCCTCTCTGCCTGTCTGTTTCTGTCTCTCTTCTTTTTTCCTTTCTCCCTCTCTTCCATGAATCCAACTCTGGGCACTGCTCACTTGTTATGTTTTTAACCATGGAGATTTCAGCTGAAAAACTGTTGGCGCCAGTCTGTAAACATCCCCAGATCCCGCTCTGTCAGCGTTTCTTGCCAAAAGCAGCTCATACTTCCAACAGCTTTCTTTGCAGTTGGCTTGCACAAGCTGCTGGGACTGGACTGGCACCCGCCATGCTTCCCTGGGAGCCCTGGGAGCTAGCTGGAGCCAAGAATGGAGACACAGGGACTGGCCCTCCAAGAAGCCACCACTGGCTGGGAGTGTGGAGGACCCTGACTGGCTGGAGCAAAGAATAGCTCCAGAAAAGACTGAGGCAGGAAGATACACTGTATATTGGTAAGAGCCAACCAACCAATGCCTACCTCTCATCTGCTTCCTGATGTGTCCTGCATGTCCTAACAAGTATCAAACATACTTTTGAATGTTATAATCTGAGAATATTAGTTACACCTTGAAATTATAGACTCTCAGAGTTAGAAGGGTGCTTAGTGGTTACCTAGTCAACTTCCAACCCATGTACGAATCTCTTCTAAATGGACCCTTAAAAGCCGTCAACTAGCTTCTGCTTAAATGTTTGTAGTAAGAGGCTGCTCACTCTCTCACAAGGCAACCCATTCTATTATTCAACTCAATACAACAAATGTAAATTGAACACTGCTGAACACTATGTTAGGCATGCTAGAGCTTACAGTCTAATAAGGTAATAGTTCACACCAACATAGGATTTTACAGTTTACAAAGCAGTTTTCTTACCTCAATTCATGAGGTAGTCAGTATAAGCATTATTATCTCCATTTTATTATTTGGATACTGAGTCTCAGAGAGAAGTGACTTGTGTAAGGTCACACAGCTAGTCAGAAAAGGAACCAGGACTGAAAACCAGACCTTTTGGCTGCAAATCTAATATTCTTTTGGATAGCTCACATTGTTAAATCATTTCTTCAGAGAAATGTGGTCATAACACCCCAATGAGACAATTCTGTTATAACCCCTTTCCCCTTAGCACAAATTAGCCACTTATCACTTTGGCGTGCTGGCTGGCCAAGCCATCTCACCCCTCTTTTTCTAAGCTTCTTCATCTGTGAAATGAGGCCAATTGGACTTTTGGTCTCTGAGGTACTTTCCAGCTATAAAATGCTATGTGTCTGAGACTTGGGTTGTAGTCTGGATTCTCCAAGTAACTCACTGTATGACCCTGGTCAGGTCATTGCCTCTCTCAAAGCATGAGTATCTTCAACTGTAGTATGAGGATAATGATCTCTGCCCTAGTTTTTAAAAGATTTTTGTGAAGATGAAATGAGAGAATAAATGGGAAAGAACTTTGAGAAGTGTGAATTGAGGTGCTGTATGTGTACAAGGGATTACTATGATTTTATTCTTGGTACTGCCCTAGGACCTAAAATCACTCTTGTTTGCTCTGAACTAACTCATTTACTCCCTATAGTACAAGAGAGCCAATAATAGATTATCCTTGAGATATATTTCTTCATCCTGACCCAGAAAAACCTGGTGGCCTTCATCTCTCCATCAAAGATCTTCCAGACTAGATACTGTTGCTGCTCCAAGTCCAACTCCAATGTGAAAAACTGGAGCTTGTGACACATAATGGTTTGATAGCTTTTTGCCTGCTGATGGATAGTGGTGTTTTTCAACTTTACCCCCTTGATTTTTCATGTTGCTGTTGGCTAAACTTTATTTAGTATATTTGTAAAGGGGGTCGATCAAGGGAGTCCCTGATCAGTTTGGTGAATTCCCCAATGAGCTAGATTTGGATGTCCTATCTTGAGTACCTACCCAGGAGTTAAAGACTCTTTTTACTCACTCTTGGAGGAACCCTAGATACTGATTTTATGTTAAACAAAATTACTTTTGAGGCTCCCCCAGAGACTCTGGGAAGACACAGACTTGGTCTGATCTCTGAGGCTGATCCTCCCCAAATAATTTATGCCCTTTAGCTCATTGCCACCACTGGAGTTACTTAAGAAAATCTCTAAAACAAAAATTGGCTATAGAGCATGTCTAGGTTTCCCCAAATATGAATAAATGGAGCCTCCAGATTCTATAAAAAACAAAAACGAAAAACAAAAAGGCTCAAAGTAGCAAATGTATTTTGGGCATGGGACAGTCTTTATTTCATCTCACAAAAAAAAAAATGTAAAACATGCAAAGGATTCACAGGAGCCCATAATCAGATATGGAACCATATAAAGCATTCAAATGACCTGTCAGTTCCCTTGGGAAGGGACTGAACCTGTGGTTACTTTCAGAGAAATTCTTTGACATTCTAGTGAGTCCCTCTTTCTGATACAGTACTACACAAGTCTCCACAAGACTTATAGTATCATCCTGAGACTTAGATTTCTTCCCAAAGGCAAACATATTTTAAGGACTCCTGGGCAAGTAATCCCTTTCCTATTGGATTTATATTGTTTGAGTGACTCATGGTAATATAAAGAAGTTGTTGTCCAGTTGTTTCAGTCATGTCCGGTTCTTCATGACCCTAATTGGGGTTTTCTTGGTAAAGATATTGGAGTAGTTTGCCATTTCCTTCTCCAGTTCATTTTACAGGTGGAGAAACTGAGGCAACTAGGGTTAAGAGATTTGCTCAGTGTCACACAGCTAGTAAGTGTCAGAGGCTAAATGTGATCTCATGAACACAAGTCTTTCTGATTCCAAGCCTAGCACGCTATCCACTATGCCACCTAGCTACCCATATCAAGAAGTGGTGAAGTCCAAATATCTTGCTGCATACCCCTCTATGATGTGGTTTCAATAGCTCCAGGGGCCACATTAGTGATTCTCTTCCTAGATTACAAGACTGTAATCTTCTTGAGAGCAGGAATTGTCTTTTGCCTCTTTTTATATCGCTAGTGCTTAGTACAGTGCCTGGCACATAATGACTTTGATTGATCCAAGAGGAAATCTTCTCTAATGGCTTTCTATTGCCTCTAAGATAAACTATTAAAGTTTTTAAAGCCATATACAACTTGGACTCAGCTTATCTTTTTTTTTTCCTTTTTAGGCAATTGGGGTTAAGTGACTTGCCCAGGGTCACACAGCTAGTAAGTGTCAAGTGTTCAGTCTGAGGTCAGATTTGAACTCAGGTCCTCCTGACTTCAGGGCCGATGCTCTATCCACTGTGCCATCTAGCTGCCCCTGACTCAACTTATCTTTCCAGCCTCAGTGGACATTACTGCTCCTTTCTGTGTGATCCAGTCAAACTACCTTTGTCTTCATTCCTCACATGTGTGAGGAGCAACATCTCCCAATTCTGTTCCTTTGCAATGGCTCTCTCAATCCCTTATGCTTGGAATGCATTCCTTTCTTACCTGAGGAAGTCCCTCTCTTCTTTTAAGATGCGGCTTAGGCATTGCCTTTCCTGATTCCACTCCTCTCTCCTCGACTGCCCCACCAACTACTAATGCCCTCCCAAACTACCTTGTATTTACCACTTTGTGTGTATTTATATTTATTTACTTTATGTTGTATACTTTTTATGTCATATAGATTTGTATTTATTCATTTTTAACTTATTCCATATATATTTTTATATTGTTGTCTCCCATATTAGAATAGAAGCTTACTGTGAGTAGGGATTGTTTCATTCTTTGTACTTGTATCCCCTTTATACTTGTACTTTTATCTGCCTAGCAGAGTGCCTGGAACATAGTAGACACTTCATAATTACTTGCTAGTTCTTTGTTTGATTTATCTTTTCCTTCTAGAAGGTCAATGCTTTTGATTGTGGTAAATTTCAAACTTGGGAAGTAAAACTTCGGGTTCAAAATCCTGATTCGAAAGTCAAGAGATGTACCAAATTTTCACTACTCTGGAGTTTTGGGGTTCATGTACATTGTCCACAAACTACCCTCTCAGGCTACTTGCCAGCATATATCAATGTCTGCCATGTGCTTCCACTGCAAGTGCTTCCTGGTGGAAGCAAAATGTGCATGGATAGAGAGGGTCTCCACTAGGGCCCCACCCACACCCATACCTGCACTGAGCATAGATTCACTGGGTTGGACATCAGTTTGTCTTCTCAAAGTCCAAGGGAAAGCAAGAGTATAAATGGTTCTGTCAAGTCATTTTTACAGCCCATGGAGAGGGTATGGGTCCTCTGGTAAAAGTTCATCCTCCTGAGTCTCAGACAGCTAATATCTTAGAGATAGCCCTAGACTCTGAAACTTAATATTAATGAACCAGTAGTAATATCCACACCCCACCTTCATCTCCAACAAGCTTTCTAGATTTCTCCACCATATCCCAAGAAACTTCATCTCAAAAAATCACTTCAGCGCTGGAATTCACACGTTGGCCTTTACCCTTCAGGTCCTTCCCTCTCATTGAATGTCTTCCTCTCAGAATCTCCATGTAAAGAGAACATGTTGGCCCTCATTTACTCATTTCCCACCAGGCTGCACTCTGGACTTCTCCATCATGCCTGATGCTGGGTACCTTTTCTCCCCCCACCACCCCCCTTTTCAGTTTCCTTTTATGTGTCTTTTTTGTCTTCCACCATTAGAACATAAGCACCTTGCTGGCAAGAACTGTTATTCTTTTGACTTGTATTTGTACTCCCAGCTCTTAGCACAGTACCTGGCACACAGCAAGCACTTAATAAATGCTTGTTGATTGGTGGACTGACTAACTCTGTAGGAAGTACCTTTTAGATACCCCAAAACAAATACCCATACTCTAATCAATCTCATCAGATTTATTAGGAAACTTTTCAGGTTAATCAAGGCATTGAGGTGGCACCATGGATAGAGTGCCTGGCTTCAGAATCAGGAAGACCTGAGCTCAAATATGGACACACTTACTAGCTGTGATTCTGGGCAAGTCACTTAGCCTTGTTTGCCTCAGTTTCCTCATCTGTAAAATGAGCTGGGGGAAGAAATGGCAAATCACTCCAATATCTCTGCCAAGAAAATTCCAACCAAGGTCACGAAGAGCCTGACACAACTAAAATGACTAAAATCAAATTAATCAGCAATTTCTCTGATCCAGTCCCGTTATATATTTAAGTATCTGGCCTACAATTTATCTGGCAGATTCTGAATAACTAGGAGCCTGAGGACATCCATTCATTAAAAGGAGTTTATTGATGGTAGGGCAACAGTACTTGGTCCTGGGGGTAATGTGAGGACCATAGAAGGGGGTAGGGGAGGGGGAGGGGAACAGGTGACAAACTTTGCCACCTTTATAACTTTGGCTGGTCCTGGTCCTGATCCTGATCCTGAGTTTGCATCTCCATTCAGAGCAGGAGAGAAGCAAATGAAAGTTTGTTCATACCAGCTTTAAGCAAAGGAAATAGTTTCTTAAGCCCCATCCTGGAAAAAATGTGTTTTGAGACTGAGTGTGCTGATTCAGTGAGTCAGTCAATAAGCATTTTGTAAGCACCTACTATGTGCCAGGCACAGGAGTGAAAGTGATAGAATCTGAGAGTTGGGATAAAAAGAGCCCTAGATTTGGAGGACTTGGGTTCACATTTCCAGCTCTGCTTTTCATCCCTTGTATGACTTGGAATAAGTAAGTCATTTAACTTTTCTGGGATTCAGTTTCTTTATCTCTAAAATGAGGAGCTAGACTAGATTTTCTCTAAGGTGCCTTCTAGCTCTAAAGCCTAAGGCTGAATATAGGCCTGCAACTTCAGAATGTTTCCAGTGACAGGGAACTCACTACCTACAGGAGCATCCCAATGCTTTAGGTTTTCACCAGTGCTGAAACCCAGCTCTCTCTGCTCCCAATCTAATGACCTTTTAAGGAATCTCACAAGCCTGAGGGCTGGTAGCAAGAAGCACCCTTATCCTCACCCCAAATCCAGAGGCTCAGGGTTGCATCTTGCGAGGGATGCCTTTGGATTTCATTTGGAAAAGACAAGCGGCTTATTTAATTTATTCCTGCTGATGAAGAATCTTCTCATAGATCTTGAGAAGTAGACTCTGATACTGCGATAACTCTCCAGGCTCAAACCTTCAGAATTGGTTTTCGCAATTTAAAATTAATAATTGTTCTGTCTTGTGGCCACATAATTAAGTGTCTGTTCATCCCCATTATTGTCAGCTGCATGATTTGTTGTGTGTTGGGCAATAAAAATCAACCTGGTTAAATAATGGGGCCCGAAATCTGATCAGATGAAGCTGCTGTGGGAAGAAGCTGGGGAAAATTATTCTCGGAGTTTACCTGGATCAGGGAGAGAGAAAATCTCTGAGGCCACTGGTGTGGAGAGGCTTAGGGAGGCTGTTTGGGAGCAGGGCCAGTGGAGTTTAGGAAAGGAAGGAAGGAAAGAAACATTCATGAAGCACCTGCCAAGTGCCAGGCACTGTGCTAAGTGCCTTACAAATATTTACTCATCTGATCTTCACAATGACCCTGGGAGGTAGATAGCATTATTATTCCTATTACAATTGAGAAAACTGAGGCAAACAAAAGTGAAGTGGCTTGCTTAGGGTCACACAGCTAGAAAGTGTCTGAGGCTGGATTTGAACTCAAGCCAGGTGCTCCTAGTTGCCTTAGGTCATAGAAAATTCTAAAATATCTCCTTTTGGGCCATCTTTGTAGTAGCTCAGTGTATGACTGAAGTAAGAGACTCAACTCTATGCCCAATAGTTAGGGTTCAGTCTTTGGCCAAGGTCAAGGCTCAATCATTGGCAACAGTAGTGGCTTCACCTATGGTTAGGGTAAGGGCTAGGTTGGATCAAGTGTTGTATCAATCTGTGGCCTTGGTTAGGGTTCAGTCTATGGCAGGGGTCAGGACTCAGTCTGTTAAGTGGGGTTAGAGACTTAATAAGTGGCCAGTGTTAGGGGCTCATTCCTTGGCCAAGGTCAGGGCTCAGGTTGACTAAGTATTGTCTCCCAGAAACTGGGCCCATGACTTTGATATCATTAACCCTGTGCTTCAAATGTAAAACTACCCAATTGTAAAGTGCATGTGAATGCATCTAGATCATAATACATGCAGTTTGGATATAATTTGGGTTGTTCCCACAATGCTGATTAGAGACCTAGAAACTATTGTTAAGAATACCAGGTGTTTCAGCATTTGTAAGTAGCTTCATAGTTCTCACAGTTGTAATTTTTAAAACTTAGAGAAAAAAATGTAGAAGTGATTTGCAAGAGGAAGGAGAAAATGTGAAATAATGAGCTAACGAAAGGAATTTGGTCAAACATAATCTTCTATTAAGAATTGACTTTAAAATTATGGTTATTAGCCATATTTCCTTTCAGGAGCAGTTAAAGAAGCTTTAGAAGGTGATGCAATTAATTTTTAAGTTTATATTACACATTATAACACAGTGGGCCATTAACAAGGTGGGGATATTAAATTTAATGTACTTGGCAAATCAAGCTTTGGTCTCTCCCCACTAAATGGGGGACTGTGGAGGGATGATACCTGTAGACACAGTGATGTCACTGAGGAGTCCTGAATGCTTTGAAGATAAGAGAGGCCTTCCTTGGGGTAGAAAGCATTCTTCATCCTAAAGTACCCAATAGGAATGCCAGCAACTGTGAACAATTTCCGGAAAGAATTCTCAAGCCAGTGGGAATGGGAGTGTGATTGATGTTTGAAATGTGTTTGGAATGATTCTGAGGCTGTTGAGGGAAATGGAAGACTAGGTCCAAAGGGGTGGGGGAGGGTGGATGAATCACCTAAAGGTATCCAGAGGAAAATATAGTCTGCCCTTGTTCATCTATCAAGAATACAGCATGAGCTCTCCTGCAATGGGGATGGGCATGGACACTAAATGTGATGCTGTTTTGAGCAGTGGAACAGGTACATGGGATTGTTGGTAAATTAGGGTAGGTCTGTGTTGAGGTTCAGAGTTCAAACTGTGGCTAGGTTCAAGGCTTAGCCTGTGATCAGGTTCAGGGCTCAGTCTGTGACCCCAACAAGGGGTTCAAGCTGTAGCAAGGAATGAGTGGACTTTACTAGTCCTCATGTGAATGGTCTCTACATAATAGGCTAAATTAAGTATTTGATAGACAATACTATTTATTTACAAAAAAATTTTTACAGTGGTTTATACTATGTACTTGCAAATCCATGCTCTAACCATTGCACTAACATGCTGCAGACCCACAACACCAATAACTTTTGAGTTTGGACATATGGAAAAAACGTTTCTCAGAGAAGTTTTGTTTCATTAACTAATATCTGGAGCCATATACGATTTAACACTTCTTCCTCACTAACTCCTTGTCCACTCAAATGAAATTAGCTCCTTTTTGGTGAAATCTCCAGGTCTATCTTTTCTTTTAAGCCACTGCCTCCAAATGTGGCTACCACTGGTAATGAGGTAAACAGTATATATCCTTGGCAAGAATTTGCATTTTAAAGAAAGGTAGCTTGAGAAACAGCCTGGTACAGTGGGTAGAGAACTGCCCTCAGACTCAGGAAAACCTGGACTTAAGTTCTGCATCTAACATCTGCCCTGGAACCCTGGGCAAGAAACCTCTCGGTGCCTCAGGCAGTTCTCTAAGATTATAACTTGTAGAACAGTTACCTATATGTATTAGTGGAGGGAGTTTTCTCTTAGAGAGCTAAGGAAATCCTAGGTCTGGACCAAAAAGAGGAATGTTTAACCCAAAGGCATGAATTTTTCCTTGTAGAATTTTAGGCCCAGTGGCAGCTAGGTATATTTTGGGGATAAAGATATTCTTTTGGGGGATAAGGAGTTTCTCCAGATTCCTTCCAATTTCACCATGTAGACAACTACCTTCGGCCTGGCTCCTTGGACAGAAACTGGAAGATTTCTTCGGAAAGGGAGCCTTTTTCTGGGAAGATGATGCGGCAGAGAGCGTTTCAGGGCTTCCTAGGGTCAGGGCAGCAGAATCATTTACTAAGGAACAAGGGCAGCTGTCAGATTTCCAGTTGTGAGCTGAGATCTTCTCACAGCAGCTGCCACAGAATCCACTGAGGCCAGAGATAACTGGGCAGTTTGGAGTGGAACGTTAGTGTAATTTGGGGCATCCTTATAGGAAAGGAAAGCAGCACACAGATCAGACAACTCGTAATGAGGTAACAGCGTGTGTGCTTCCTTCACGTGGGTGATGGAACACGACTTAGAGAAAGGTGAGAGCATCCTGCAGAGATCCAGAGAATATGGTTGATTGCTGCAGAGCCTGAAATATCATGACTATCATTAGGACATCTGAGAGGGGAAATGAAAGGGATGGGGGATGCTGCCTCAAGCAGAGTCAGGGCAAACACCTGGAACAGGGCAAGGGTGGGAGAGGGTAGGGGGAGCCACTCCCCAGAGCCAAGGAAAAGTCGTGCCCGGCAGCTCTCCATCCCAATCGCTCTTTGTTTTACCTCCTGTGCCTGGGGTTCAGGAACTCTTCATTAGCCGTAGTTTGAACCAATCAGCTTTATTGAGTTCTTGCTGTAACAAAAACAATATCTTACATTTATAGAAAGTTTTGCAGCCTTCAAAGAGGTACGTGCTAGGCTTCACAGGGGGTGCAGGAGAAATAGAAGATGTGATTCTACATTAAAGTTTTTGAAACCACACATTCAGGTCTATGCTCGGCTTTCCTGGAAATGCAAAATAAATATAAGCACTGCTCCTGCCTTTGAGGAGCTCACAGTCTTGTTAGAGACAGAACAGCACCAGCCAATATGTTATGTTATTTAAGTTACTTTGATAGAAATTGTTCTATCTTTTGAGGGGGGGGGCATTCAGACCTGAGATTTAATCAGCATAAAGAACTATCTGCACCAATCAGCAAATTGTCTTAGAGAGTTGCCCAGGACTCTGAGGGATGAATGACTTGCCCAGGGTCACACAATCAGAGGAAAGGGTTAAACACAGGTCTTCTTGATTCCAGGACTCTACCTACTGCTTCTATGCATCATATTCTTTCTACAATTTAACTTTTTTTGACGAGCCAGGATCACACACTGGTTATCTTTTACTGTTTAGTGCCATGAAACAGTGCTTGCTGCTACACTAAGTCATAACAATGCTGGGTCTAGAGTCAGGAAGACTCATCTCCCTGAATTCAAATCTGGCCTCGGACACTTAATAGCTGTGTGACCCTGGGCAAGTCACTTAACCCTGTTTGCCTCAGTTTCCTCATCTGTAAAATGCTCTAGAGACGGAAATGGCAAACCATTCCAGTATTTCTGCCAAGAAAACCACAAATAGGATCATGAAGAGATGGACATTACTAAAACAACTGAACAACGAGTCATAATAATAATTTCTTTCTTTCTTTCTTCCTTCCTTCCTTTCTTTCTTTTTTTGGTGAGGCAATCAGGGTTAAGTGACTTATCCAGGGTCACACAGCTAGTAGGTGCCCTGTGTCTGAGGCTGGATTTGAATGCAGGTCCTTCTGACTACAAGGCCGGAGCATAATAATAGTTTCTAAATAATTATATAATATTTAGCATTTATATAGCACTTTAAAGTTTGCAAAGCACTTTACACATATTATCTTATTTGATCCTCATAGCAAATCTCCTATGTTGGTGCTCTTATTATTATTCCCATTTTACAGATGAAGAAACTGAGACTGAGAGTTGTTAAATGACTTGCCCAGGATCACACAGCTTGTAAGTGTCTGAGGCAGAATTTTAATTCAGGTTTTCTTGACTTCAGGTCAACACACTGTTCTTAGCACCAATATTTGCAAATTATTTTACTCACATTGAACCTTTGAGATAGGGAGGACAAGTATCATTATCCCTATTTGATGGACAAGGAAACTAAGTCTCAGAGACATGATGTGATTGGTCCAAGCTCACACAGCTGGTCAGTGTGAGAGCTGGGACACTGCCCCCTGCAGTTATTTTGTGATTCTTCCATCTCCTGCCTTTGTTGTCAGTTGTCACTTCTCATTGCTGCTTGTATGTCCTCATTGCTTCTGATATTTCACTAGTTCAATTCACTTTATTCTAAGTTCCATTCATTTCAGCAAACATTTTAAAAATATTTTTAAAATTTTTGTTATTCAGAGCTTAATAAGTATGAACTTTCAATATACAAAAATGTAGAAAAAAATTATTATATATTAAACCAGGAATCTTATATTCAAATTATATACATTGTATTAGATACAAATTATAATAAATTGAACAGTTTCAAAGTCGTCCTTTGCGCCTCCCCCGAACTTCCTTTTGCATTTTTCTGTGCATTTTTTAAATGCTTCACTGTCCCTCTTTTTCTTTCTTTTCCTTTTTGTTGTCACAATCACTAGCTTCTTTCTTCTCCCCTCACAAGCTTCCCTCACCTATTTTTTCTTAAAGACCCTCTCTAGTAACAATTAAGCAAAAATCAAGCAAAACAAATCCACACAGATAGGCCGTACATAGCCAAAAATCTTTCTCTCATTCTGTATTTCTGGTCCATCACCTTTCTGTCAAGAGATAAGTAGTATACCTCATCATTGGAGTCATGCCAACACACATTTATTAAGAATCTGCTGTGTGCAGAGAATAATTCAAGGCCCTAAATATAGTACAAAGTTTAGATAAGGCAGTGCCTGCCCTCATGGAACTTATAATCGGGTAAGTGACCCACCTTCTCTTATGCAACATATTATCTTTTGCCCTAAATTCTCCCTGACTCCTACCTTCCCTGCTACTGTAGAGAGCAACACCCTCCTCCCAGTCTCTCGCACTCCTTAATTACGAAATAGGTATTGCCTCAGACAAACTGAGACCTGGGAAAGGTACTTAAGTTTGAAAAGGCCAAGATCCTCCACTGCATCTGGGACCACTGCCAGTTGTCTTGACCTATACCTTGCCACAGAATTCTGATGACTCTGGAGGAAAGAGTGAGGCTGATGACTTTGCACAGCTCTGCCTCACTTAAATTCAATTCACTTGCAAGTCAAGACATCACCCTCCAGAGGTCATTGTTCCTCTTGGAGAGAGAAGGACAAACAACAACAGGCTCACAAGCCAGAGGCCACCCTGGATTCCTCACTATCTCTCAACCCCCACAGCCAAGCTGTTGCCAAGGCCTGTTGACTTTCCTTTTGCAACATCTCTGAAACATGCGCCTATCTCTTCTCTGATACTGCAACCACCCTGGTTTGGGCCCTCATCACCTCACGCCTTGATTACTGCAATAGATTGCTGATGGGTGAGCCTACTTCAAGTCTCTCCCCACTCCAATCTATTCTCCATTCAGCCACTAAAGTGATTTTCCTAAAACGTAGATCCAATCATCACACACACATACACAAACTCAATAAACTCCAGTGGTTTCCTATTGCCTCCAAGAGTAAATACAGAATGTTCTGTATAGCTTTTAAAGCCTTCACAACCTAGCCTCCTCCTACTTTTCCTGTCCTCTTATGCCTTACTCTAGAGACCCATGTACTTTTTCTTTTTTTCTTCTTTTTCTTTTTGCAAGGTAATTGGGGTTAAGTGACTTGCCCAGGCTCACACAGCTAGTGAGTATCATGTATCTGAGGGCAGATTTGAACTCAGGTCCTCCTGACTCCAGGTCCAGTGCCCTATCCGCTGTGCCACCTAGCTGCCCTAGCCCATGTAGTTTTCTTTTCTTTCTTTTTTGTTTGTTTGTTTGTTTTTTGATTTTTGGTGAGGCAATTGGGCTTAAGTGACTTGCCTAGGGTCATACAGCTAGTGAGTGTCAAGTGTCTGAGGTCAGATTTGAACTCAGGTCCTCCTGACTCCAGGGCCAGTGCTCTATCCACTGAGCCACCGGCCCATGTACTCTTTTTTTTTTTTTTTTTTTTTTGCTTTTTGGTGAGGCAGTTGGGGTTAAGTGAGTTGCCCAGGATCACACAGCTAGTAAGTGTCAAGGGTCTGAGGTCAAATTTGAACTCAGGTCCTCCTGACTCCAGGGCCAGTGCCCTATCTACTCTGCCACCTAGCTGCCCCTGCCCATGTACTTTTCAATCCAGGGACAGAGGCCTTCAGGCTGTTCCACAAACAAGACACTTTATGTCTCAGCCCCCTTGCATTTTCTCTGGCTGCCCCTCCCTATGCCTGGAATGCTCTTCCTCCACCACTCCAGCTAATGACCTCCCTGTTTTACTTTAAGTCCCAACTAAAATCCCATCATCTACCAGAAACCTTCCACAACTGCTTTTAATTCTAGTGCTTTCCCTCTTTTAATTATTTCCTATTTATACTGTATAGAGCTTGCTTTGTATATCCTTGTTTGCTTGTTGTCTATCAGCTCCCTGAGGGCAGGGACTGTCTTTTGCCCCTTTTGGTATCCCCAATACTTAGCCCAGTGCCTGGCACATAGTAGGCACTTAATAAATGTTTATCTAATTGAATTGAGTGAATGCTCAAGTGACTTCCTTCCTTTCTAAACTGAGCAGAAGCCCTGAGCTTTGCCCAAGCTCTTGCTATTCCAAAGTCCTTCTTCATTTACTCCTAAGTTCAGGGTATGTTTTAGATATGTAAGTGGAGTCTTGTCTTGTTTTCCCCCCAAAGCACCTAGCCTAAGGCTGGGTGCATAATAAACACTCTATAAGTGTTGTTAGTTGTGTCCAATTCTTCATGACCCCATTTGAGGTTTTCTTGGCAAAGTTTCAGCTCTTTTTACAGATGAGGAAACTGAGGCAAACAGGGTTAAGCAACTTGCTCAGGGTCACATAGCTGGTAAGTGTCTGAGGCTGGATTTGAACTCATGAAGGTGAGTCTTCCTGATTCCAGGCCCAGCATTCTATCCGATAAGTAGTAAAGACTTATTGCATTGAATTGAAATGGCTCTACCAGCTTTTTCCTAGGTTTCCCTTTGGAAGCTGGTAGTACACGTAGGGAAGCAGTCATGTTAGCTTCAGCTCTGAGGTCATGCCTCCATGGCAGGGGTACAAGAGAAAGCCAGCCCCTGCATCTCTTGCATCTCTTGCATGAGCCTCCACCAACGAGACTCAGATGAATCTAAGGAGAGCCTGGGAAGTCTCATACCTATAACTTTAAATTAAAAAAGCAATGTACTGTTTATTGGTTCTCGAAAGCTTCTGTGGAGCGGCAGGCTCATAAAGATCACATTATAGTACAAGCCATTATGCAAAGAGTTTACTATATATACATTCCTAAATGGTTCAGCAAACAGCAGCCTACTTATGGGCAGAGAAGGATAACTGGTTCATTTGGGGTAACAAATGATCCTTGATTTGATTTTAAATGCAATGACAGCCAAATTTATTTCTTATTTAATCACTTCCCTGAGCTGTTGAGGACAGGATGATATTAAACTACACAATGCAGAATATGACTACTGAATCTGTTGAAATAGGCAAAAGAATATATTATGTTTATAGGGGAGAGAAAGATTGTATGGAGATGCATATAACCAGAATGGGTATTTTTGTCATTTATACAGTAGCTTATATCATTATTTTTTCCCAGTTCCAATTTTTCAGTAATAAAAATACAGGAGATGTGATTTGCTTTGCATTACAGATAAACCATCTTGATTCTTTATTAAATATTTTTATTAATCTGAAGTACTACAAAGCGTTTTAGCAGATAAATCAGACTCTGAGCAGTCGTTTTCCCTCTGCTATAGCTCCATAAAGTGGATTCATTTATGAGTGTGCAATACCAGAAAAGAAGGTTTCCATATTCATTAATATGCTCCCTTATGTCCCTGTTTTTATGGCCATGTGTACTCGGCAGAAGTGGTGCTAACGGGATATTTGTTCTCCAAAATAAAATAGGTTTGGGTAATCTGCTCTGTAATCCCCTGTTTTGTGTTCTGTTTAATTAGGAATTACAGTACAGATATCACTGAAATAGCTATGGTTTGGAAAATGAGGCTTCTCTGGCCTGGCTACTAGGAAGGGGAAGAAGGGGGCTGTTTTCCCTCACAGTATTGCCCACACCTACACCAGTGTCTCTGGGAAACAGAAAAACTTTTGCTTTTGGGTTGGGATCAGGGTTGGAAGAGTAAAGGAGAAGAAAGACCAGGTTCCAAATGTGCCTTGCTAAAGATGGACACAGGGCATTCAGTGCTGGTATTTTTTTTTTAAATCGTTTCCCTACCCAAACTAGATTGTGAATCCGTAAACTAGCCCAGGAGAAAGGTCAAGACTTCCCTAAGGTCATGCTGAGAGTTAGAAGCAGATCTGAGATTAGGCTGATATTTCCCAAATTTAACTATATTCCAGGCTATCAAAATAAGAGTTTCTACTGCAGGTGGTTCTGGTCTTGGTTGCTTTAGTCCAACAGCTCTCAGAGGCTCAGGGTATAGGAGATCCAGGGGCAGGAGGAATAGGATATAGGAAAAAGGAGAAATCTAATCTAGAAATTTAAGTCATCTCGTCCAATCCATACCTGAAAAATCATCCCCTTTGTAATATATTGGTCAAGGGGTCATCCAGTTTTTGCTTGAAGACTTCCAATGGAGGGAACCCACAACATGCCAAAGTAACCTGCTTGACTCTTAGATAGCTCTAATTGTTCATCTTTTTCTGTAAGGGAAAATTCCTTACATTTTTCTCTTTGCAGCTTCTACCCATTGCTCCTACTTTGGGAACCAAGCAGAAAAAGTTCTATTGGTCTTCCACATAATAGCCCATCAGTGCTTGAAAACAACTCGTGTGCCATCTTCCTTGGTTTTCTTTTCCCATGCTAAACATGACCAGTTTTTCCAACCAACCCATATACTATATGACCTTAATACCCTTCATCATCCTGCATGCCCTTCCATGGACAATCTCCAGCTTATCATTGTCCTTCCTAAAACGCGGTACCCGTAACTGAATAGGATATTCCAGATGAGGTTTGACCAGAAGAGAATATGGTAGGACTCTTATCTCCCTAGTCCTGGACTCTAGGACTCTCTGAATGCAGCCCAGGATTGCATTGGCTTTGGATGGCTGGGCTATTATACCACTGATTCACATTGACCTTGTAGATCAAAACCTCTAGATCTTTTTCAAATAAATTACTAATAGTAATGTTCTAAACAAACTGTTATCTACTTCTAGGAAGAGGACTCAGTGGTTTGTTGTTGTTAAAGTTTACAGGCTTCAGGAAGTAAGTACTTGGTACAGTAGATACAGTGGTAGATTTTGAGTCAGAAATAACTGATTTCAAATCCCACCTCAGACATTTACTAGCTGTGTGACCCTGGGTAAGTCACTTAACCATGGAGACAGACAGAGGTAAACTCATCTATAAACTATAAATTCCTAATCTGTAAACTGATGACAAAAACATTACCTCACAAGATTGTTGTGAGAATCAAATGTAATAACATGTCAAATATTGCAATCCTTAAAGTGCTTTGTAAATTCTAGCTATTATCGTAATAAAAGTTTTGCACAAAGGCAAAATTTTGTCACAGGTTAATTCATGAACCTATTGGAAAACATTAAACCAAAAGCTTCATCCTCCAACTATGAGCACTTGATTTCTTTAGTGCCTCAAACAGTGGATGTTAAGGCATTTGTCCATTTTCCCTTCTTTCTTCCCCCTCAAAACTACACTCTAAAGAAAAGAAGAGAACCAGGAACTTGCATTACTTCTCTGGGACTGGCCATCAACTAGCTCCCTCTGTGTGGGTGTATGCACATATAATTATCCTTTGTGTTTTAAGATGTGTCTTTTTGTGTCTTAGCCCACAGCTTCACCAGCACGGCTGAGTCACAAAGGGGCATGGTATATTTGTTGGTTCACAAACCACTCTGAGATGTCAGTGCATGGTGGGGGTGGGGAATGTACACCTCTGAAACAAAAGGGTCAAGCCTCAGGGAGTCGAACCATGTCAGACAGAAGAGATATCTCACCTACCCTTACAGTAACATGTCTTTTGGCCTCCATCTAGACTTTCCTGATTTGAAACCCCTGCTTGACTCTCAGCATCCCACTTTCATCTCAGTTCCTTGAATTTGGCATTCCTGAGAAACTCTGATTTTTAGTCTGGCCTGGCCTCTGCTTCACACTGGCACCTTGAATCCTTCCTTTCTTTTCCTAGAAGGGTGTTTTCCCTCAGACCTGGTGATGGCCCTAATCACCACATATAGTGGTCCTCTTGGGGCAATTTGATCATTCTACTAGATAGGTAGATAGCTAAATAATACAGGAAGGCAGTTGGATGGAATAGTCTGGCTAAGGAAAGAGACCCAGGAGTTATCATGGTCCAATTTTCTGCCTTCGAGGCAGGTAAGGCATTATAATTTTTTATTTTCCAGATGTGGAAATTGATGCCAAGGGAGATGAAGCGCCTTGTTAGAAATATCTCTACAACCTGAGTTCAAATCTGGCCTTAGACACATGATACTCACTAGCTGTGTGACCTTGGACAAGTCACTTAACCCCCAATTGCCTAGCCAAAAAAAAAAAAATCTCTACACAGCTACCTGGTATCAGAGGCAGGACTAGAACTCAGAACCTCTGACTCTCAGACTATTGATCTTTCAATCATGCCATATTGCCTTTCAATTTGTATATCCTGATCCATCATTTCATAAAGTGTTCTTCAGCTGTTTCAGGTTATACATGGGGTTGGACCTAAGCACTGATCATGAAGACTTAAGGCTGAAATCTAGTGTTTGATGGGTATTTCAAAACCTAAAATAATTCCTCTCTGACCTGCCATGGCACTGCATGCCAAGAATTTGGTCTTAAAGGTTAGACAACAAAGGTGCATTATCTATAGGAGGTCCTGGTGAAAAGGCATCAGTTTTACTTCATATCTGGCCCTCTAGCCTTAGACCATTAGTGTAGTAGAGTCTTAGGAGGCTAATGAGCTTTCACCTTGGGCCCTGCATAGATGTAATACACAGTGGAAAGTTTCACAGGGAGGAACCTGACTGGTAAACCTTAGGTGATAGAAATAGGAGAGGTCAAGGAGATTCAGCATTACCCAAGTGTTTCAGGCAGTGTATTCGAGGAGAATATGAAGTGCCCCTTTCTAATGATCTTGAGGCTGTAGCTAAATTATTAATGGCAGGGAATGATTTCATATTTAATCTAAAGACTATTAATTACACTGCAGAAGAGCTGTGGGCCCTCCACGGAGCCCTCCTCGACAACTGAATTATTTAGTGTTGCCCAATATTTTAACTCTGTGTCAGCAAAGACAAGACCACGCCCCTTCATACATACCGCAGGTAAAGGAGTGGAGTAGGATAAGAGGAAGCAAGATAAATTTCTGCACAAATGTTTCTATTTTTCAAATATTTACAAGAACAAGTCAGCCAGTAAATTGCTTCTTCCCCTGCTTTAACTCCAAATCAGTTGCGGTGAACTTTCAGAAATCCATTCATTTCTGAAAATTTGTACCAATCAATCAATTCAACCAGTATTTCCTAAGCATCTACTCTGTTCCTGATCTCCCTGTTGATATCAGGGAGATAGAGATTTAGTCCCTGTCCTTGAGAGACTATCAGTCTACCTGGGGAGACAGGACTTCTACACATTTAGTAACTTTACAATGACCTGGGGCCAAAGATGTTTGATTGACTATGTGTGTCAAAATAGCTGTGTGCACAGGAAGGCCACTGTGTGCAGGGGATAGCCAAGGAAGAATTCCTGGAGGGAATGGAGCTTGAGCTGGGCCTTAAAGGATAAATAGGGATTTGATTAGATGGAAGGGAGTTTTCAATGACCACTACTCATCCAGGATGCTGTTGGGATTTGTGCTCAGATATAGATTAGTCTGGATGAGACCTCTTAGATCTCTTACAATTCAGATATTCTATGGTCAAAGAGGGGCATTCTAGGTGGGGGAATAGAATGAGCAAAGGCAGAGAAAAAGGAAAGAGTTTCATTCAGCCTGTCTACAACAAAAAGAAGATATATGGGTCTAGTGAGACCACATTAAGAACCACACCCACTGAGTACTTCTAGAAAAACCAGAAAACCTTTTTGGGGAGTGGAGGGAAGGGTTTGGATTTGATACAATAGGTAATAAGGAGCCATTGAAAGTTTTTGAGCCATAAACAGAGTGAGGGTCAAAAACTCACATCGTATGAATTTTCCACTTAGCTTTATGGAATTAACTGCATGTAACTAAAGCAGTAAGACTGGGAGACTAAGAAATATGAAATTAGTCACAAGCTTGCACATGATCTTTATTCAGAGGCCTTGTTAATCGTTTCAATGTTACTTTAATGGGTCTCTAAGACTTATGGAAGGTGGGAGGAAACTGAGTCACAGCTCTCATTCTTTAGTTTCTAATATTACTATGAATAAATAAATAAATGAAAGGTTGAGTGAATAAAACAAGCATTTATTTAGTTGGGTTTTTTTTTGACTAGGCAATGGGGTGAAGTGACTTGCCCAGGGTCACACGGCTAGTAAGTGTCAAGTGTCTGAGACTAGATTTGAACTCAGGTCCTCCTGACTCCAGGGTCAGTGCTCTATCCATTGCACCACTTAGCTGCCCCTAAAACAAGCATTTATTTATTTATTTTCTTTTTAGGCAATTGAGGTTAAGTAACTTGCCCAGGGTCACATAGCTAGTAAGTATAAGTGTTTGGTCTGAGGCTGGATTTGAACTCAGGTCCTCTTGACTTCAGGGCTGGTGCTCTATCCACTGTGCCGCCTAGCTGACCCTAAAACAAGCATTTATTAAGTGTTTGCTATGTGCAAAAGTTCTGGGGCTAAAAATAGAAAATATAGTCTTTGATTTCAAGGAACTTACTTTCTAATAAGGGGGGATACTATATATGTATTTCAGCTGCAAGTCAGATGGAAAGCCTTCCTCCCCGCCCCCCCTTCCCCCCGTGGTCATCCGGGTGCAGTGGTAAAACAGATGGCAATGCATCTTTTTAAACTGTCATTGCCATTGATTAAAAAAAAAAGTCACTGTTTTGGAAGTTGATTCATTTGACAATGCTAAGAATTTTGGTTTCAAGATCTTTCTATTCTGCCTTTTCAGTATCTGTGGCTGCTGAGGAGGTAGCACCTGCCCAGACAGTTGCCAGGTCCTATCCCCACAGGGCTGCATCCCTAGGAAGCAGGGTAGGAAGCCAAGTGCTGCTGTTCCTGGGACTTTTGAGTGCAGGGTCCTTGGATGTCTTCACCAGGGTTCAAGGGGAGGAGGTGGTCAAGGTGGAAGCAGTGGTTCGACCCACCCAGCAAATACTGCCTCCTATCACACCCTTAGGGCTGGCAGTAGGAATAATCTACAGTAATAGCACTATATGATATAGGAATACTATATAGTAATAGTATCATAATATGTAATATAATATATAGTAATATGGGAATATTAATATTAGTAATAGTAATAGTGCTATGTAATAGTAATCTATAGTAACTACTATAATATATAGCATAATATATAGGAATATAGGAATAACAAAGAGTAATAGTACTATATGATATAGTAATGATATGTTGTGATAATACTATAATATATAGCAATATAGGAATAACATACAGTAATAGTAATATAACAGTAATATATAGTAATTATACTATATGATATAGTAATAATATGTAGTAATAGTGCTGTAATATATAGTAATAGTACTATAGTATAAATAATATAATAACATATAGCAATAGTACTAGCTGATATAGTAATAGTACTATAATACGTAGTAATAATGCTATAGTGGAAAGAGCTTTGGGAGGCAGGAAATCCAGAGAATAAGTTCTACCACTTGGTCACTGCTGGACTGATTGCTTTTGGGGGCCTTCAGGGTCCTCATCTGTAAAATGGTAGCATTAGACTAGTTGATTTCTAAGGTCTTTCAACCTCCAAAAAAACCCATCCAAGTCTAAGAAGTTCAATGCCAAGTTAATTTCTGCTTGGTGTGGTAGGGCTTGGGGGTTAAGGGGCATGTACGGAATAATTACAAGGAGTTACATTGAAGAAAAAGAGGGAAAAAGAGAGAGCAGGTTACTAGCTTGGCAGAGCACCAAGTGAACAGGGTGTTCCAGCCGATTGGAACTGTATTTATATGCAGCCAGCTGCCCTGTCTGAGATTGCACACAGGCAGAATAGATGCTGAGTTGATCATCAGGATGGGAGGGGAGCCTGGAGCCCTGGGAGCTTAGTTCAGCTCTCATCTGTCCTGCGGAGGCAGTGGGATAAAGGCCAGAATAGGCTGGGCATCAGCCATGCCTGGGTATAATAATCCCTTGCACATACACACAGGAAGTCCTGTCTTTCCAACCCCTATGGAATCCATCTCCTACAGAATCCATCTCCAGTCTTGAACTTTCTCACCCTGGAAGTTCTACCTGCTTTGGTTGACATGGTCAGAATTTACAGAGGTTACATGCCTAGGCCATTCTTATAGATTTGTGGGGGTTGGGGGAATGGGTTGATTTATTCTAGTGATATTGGGATCATAAGGAAAGAAAGGCATTTGGCACTAACGACAGAGCAATGTATTAGAATAAACACAGAGCTGGGATTGAGTATGTGATGGGCTCCCCCTGTGGAAGGTGAATGGAGGCTGGGCACTGTTCTTAACACAGCTAGTAACTCATTGTATTACCCTGAGTAAGCCTTTTTCCTCTCTGAGCCTCAGCTTCCCTTCTATAAAATGAGGTACTTTAGATAAGATACCCTCGCCAAGGTCCTTTGAAGCTCTCATAGTCCATGTGCTAGGATTCTAAGTTTAATCAGGTTCAGTGAAACCCATCCAGGTACTGCTTCTACTACTGTGGGTCTCCTCTCGTTTATGTGTTCCCAGAATCTTAAGGAATCTCCAACCAGCAGGCAAGCTCTCCATTCTGCTTTTCCTTCTAGGTCTTCCCTCCTCCCTCCCCTGCCATGTTTGTTGGATGAACATCAATATTAAGATCCATGAACATTCTCTCTGAGATTTCGAGGCTGATAATTAAAAAGCATAATGGGTGGTTTAATAATCCCATGGCCTCAGTGCAGTTTGCCTCGCATTATGAGACCATTTCACCATAAGCTCAATTAAGTTTTCCATGCCCTGGATGGGCTGTCCCAGTAGTTCAAATGATTAGGCAAAATCGGGCTCCTTGGGATGCCAGACCGATCTGGAGTCTGGCACTGTGCTTGCAGCCTGTTTGGTTCCTGAAGCTAAATTAAAACCCTATTGTCCTAGGTGGTTAATATTTCATGCTCTTGTTTCCAGCAGTTAAACTGTGTCATTGTGCCAGAATGAGGAGAGAAAGATGGACCCTCCTAGAGGTACTGAGGTCATAGCCGCCCTCTCTAGGGGGAGAGGAACAAGAGTTCTTTCAGGGTGGGGGCTGCAACTGCAAAATGCACCAATCAGGAGGACTAAGGAATTGGGATGATGCTCCCTCCCCTCCAAATCCTGACTCACTCTTCTCTGCCACCTCTGGCTACAGCACCACTCTCAAAGTGATGGGATAAGGAAGAGAGACAGGTAAGTATCTCCTTCTCTAGGCTCTCTCCTTAATGTATTGCTCAGGAGACTGGTTCTACTCCCAGCTCGCCCAGCTGTGTGAGCATAGGCATGTAACTTAACCTCTCTGAACTTCAGTTTCCTTAAATATAAAATGGAGATATAACAATAATAATAATTCTTCTTCATATTGTCTACTTCAAAGGGGTTTTGTGAGGAAAGCACTTTATAAACCATAAGATATCATATAAATGTGAGCTATTTTATACACACACAGATATGGTACTTTAAGATTTAAGGTTTACAAGGTACTTTCTTCTCTTCAGCCTTATAAGGTAGTTAGTACAAGTTGTTTTTATCCTTTATTTTACAGATGAGAAAACTCAGAGAGGTTCAAAAAATTCAGAATGCTCAGAGGGGTTTAGTTATCTGCCCAAGGTCACATAGCTACTTAGTATAGATCCTGGCATTTGAACCTAGCTAACGTGTCACTCAGTTGTCCAAAATTTTCACTGACTCCACATTACCTACAAGAGAAAGTTAAAACTCCTGGTATTTGGGGCCCAGCAGAGACCGCCCTGATCCTCTGCCTCCATTCGTATATCAACTGATACCCAGCGTGAACTCAGATAGGATTGTCTCACAGTGTCTTAGCTGCTAGGCTCACCCTAGCTCTATGCTTTTATTCACTCTATTTCCTGTCCCTGAAATATTCTCCCACTCCTTACACCTATCCAAATCTTCCTCATTCTTTGTGGCTCAACCCAAGTCCCATCTCTACCAACAAGCTTTCCCACATCTCAGTTATCTCTTCCCTCCTAAATCTACTATAGCACTCATTGTTGTCACTGGTCTTTGGGCACTGATTACATGAAATCCAGTACCAATTGTTGCTTCCTTAACTGCACATATCTTGTCTATCTAAGCATATTTTGAGCTCCCAGAAGCCATGTGGTATTTCTGGACCACATAGGAGGGATAGCAACCCATTGTAAGATATCTGTCTACACCTCTAGTAAATAATTTCCCAGTCAGCATGTCGTAGCACCACCATCCTCTCTTCCCTGGTCTGCTAGGCCTGGTATCAGGTATATACCATATAGAAGGGACTTCATCTTTGGAACCAGAAAGAAAGAAAGAATAATGCTTACAAACCCCAAACAACTATCTTGCAAACAGATCTTTATCTGTTTAACCTCTGTAAAGCAAGGAAGGATATGTGTAAGCAATAATGATGATGATGATAGCTATATAGTTTATATATATGTGTGTGTGTATATGTTTATGTATGTACATATGTATAGTTATACACACATTATATATGTATGTATGTATATATGCATGTATGTATATGTGTATATATATATATGTGTGTGTGTATATCTATCTATCTATCTATATATATATATAAGCTTCTTTTGTGTGTTATCCTCCCCATTAGATTGTAAGCTCCTTGAGGGCGAGGGCTGTCTTCTTAAAAATTAATTACATTCCTAGCACTTAGCATAGTGCCTGGCACACAGTAAGCACTTAATAAATGTTTATTGGTTAGATGGATATAGTACTTTAAAGTTTGCAAAGTGCTTTACAAATATTACCTCATTAAATCCTCACACCGACCCTGTGACATAAGTGTTATTATCCCCATTTTACTGATGAAGAAACTGAGGCAGATAGAGGTTAAGTGACTTGCCCAGGGTCACACAGCTAGTAGGTGTCTGAGCCTGGATTTGAACTCTAGTCTTCCTGACTCTAGGTCTAACACTCTATCCACTGTGCCACCTCACTGCCTCAGCAACAGACTGAGCTGTGATCCCAGTCCCAGATTGGACCACCCAAACCTTGGATAGAGACTGAATCCCAAATTCCAAACCCTGACATAATGTCTAAGGTACTTTTCCAACTATAGGGCTCAGTGGTTCTATGAATATAGGGTAAGAATAAAAAGGCATAAAAACAATTGGACTAAAATGAAGGAAACCAATAAATGATATATTTGAAGGAACACAGGACTCAGAGCTAGGAGACCTATGTTCCAGTCTTATCTCTACCACTAACCTACTCTGCTTATCATCTAAGGCAAGTAACTCTCCCTCACTAGATCTCCATTTCTCTGTTTATAAAATGTGGGAGAGAGCGATCCCGAGAAGTCATAGAATCACTGAATGTTAGAGCAGGAAGGGATTTAGACATCATCTAATCCAATCCCCTCAATGGGTAGATGAGAAAAATGAGACACAGAAAGATGAAGGGACTTTGTGGTGGTTGCATGAAGATTAAGTATCAAAACTAAGACTAGGTTCCAGTCTCTTTTGACTCTAAGTTCAATGTTCTCTCATTCAAGCAAAGGCTGGTTAACAGCTGAAAATTTAGGGATTAGGCTAAATTAGGTTAAGATCACTTCCACTTCTAATGTTCTAGGATCTTATGACCCTCTGATCATGTTCCATGGATGTTGTAGAAGCATTTCCTGCCTATATGGGGTGTGAGGCTAGACTAGATTATCTCTAAGGCCTCTTCTAGCTCTGACATTCTAGGAGTCTGATTAGGATTAGTTAAATGCATGTATAATACAAGGAAAAAAGATGACAATATTATATCTGAGGAGAAGGACAGGGGAAATAGGGCCAGGGGGTGGTGGAGATAGAGTGTTAAGCTAAACCAATGTCTTCCCAAGGAGCTTCTACCATTTGCATAAGCAGATTTTTCATTGTTTATTTCATATTAATTCATATATTATTCATCATCACAGCCATTCCTCTGAATTAGTTCTCATTTTTTCCCCCTTAAGCTTAATGAAAGCAACCAAATTGGCTCCAAAGACCTCAGTCTTTTGCCTGGTTCTTCAAGACTTGATATCTCTGAGATACCTTCTGTGTCTAACCTGGCCCCTCAGGCTGATCATCAGCCTAGCATATTTACCTATGTGCTAAGTCCTGGTTTATTAAACAGTTGCCAATTTCCTTTTCTTTTCTCCTATTTAAAGTCTTTTTGTAATCTGAAATTTTATGCAGGGGTTCTTGTTCTTTTTTTTTTTTTTTTTTTTGGTGTCATGGGTGCTTTTAGCAGCCTGGTGAAGATTTGGACCTCTTCTCAGAATTATATTTTTAAATGCACAAAATAAAATACATAGGATTACAAAAGAAACCTTTGACAGTATGATCATCAAGATATTTTTTAAAGACAAATTCATGAACTCTATGTTAATAATCCCTGCTAGGATCATAGGATTTAGAGCTGGGAGGGACTTTAGAGATGATTCAGATTCAATCTGGCTCATTTTACAGATAAAAGAAACTGAAACCTAGAGAGAAGTGACACATAAGAGGGGCCCATAGATTTAAAGCTGGAAGTCATTGAGTTCAACTTTCTCATTTTACAGATGAGGAAACTGAGGCACAGAGAGGTTACATGACTTGCCTAAGATCACACAGGTCATAAGTAAGGTCTCCTATGGGCTTTTTTGGACCTGCAAGTAGACCCATTAAAGATTTAGTTTGTTTATGACTGTCTCCATCACTTACTCAGGGTCTCAGTGCCTAGGGTTAGGCCTTTAAGCCCAATTCACAGAAAGATTGACTCTTTGCTTAATGAAAACTATTTTTTTGTCCCCATAAATAAATTCACAATTTCAACAGCATTTTTAAATTTCTACAAAATACTTTCTCATCTATTCATTCTTCACATTGTCATAGCAGCTCTATAACATAAGGAGGGTAACTATAGTATTTATACCCATTTCACAGATGAAGAAATTTCAACAGAAGTGACTAACTCAAGATCATACCATAAGTCAGTGGCAGGGTCAGGCTTAGATTATAGGCCTTCTGACTCTTGGTTTAGGGTTCTTTCCACTAGAATTGAATTTGAAGGGCCACTTGCTTTTTTTTGGTTTCAATTGGGCCTATACCATCATGGCAGAGAGACAGAAGAAAGAGGGTATGTGAAAATGATTTGTATATGCTTGTTAGTATTTGGCATACAATGAAGTGGAACTTAAAAAACAAAACCTTGTTTCTGCTCCTGACAACCCCCTTAAAAGCCTGTGCTTAGAAATTCCATGCATTTTAAAATAAAGACATCATGGAATGAGAACATTCCCTCCACTGCATCCCCTCATCGACAGTCTAATGCCATCCCCGCTCTGGAATGGCTCTGCTAGAGGGTGGGGGCTTTGCTGATGGGGCAGTTAAAGAGGAGTTTAGCATCCTTTTTATGAAGGCTGGAAATCGAGGTAGAAGGGCCATCCATAAACAACCCCATTACAGCCATCAGAAGACAGCAAGAGAATTTCATGGAAATATCTGTAAGGGGCTGTGGATATTTATAGCTGTTGGCAGGATGTTTAGAAGCACGATAGGAGGCCTTCATCTCAATACAGAATGTTAAATATGGGGAGGAAAATGTATTTGCTTTGTGACAGAAGGACTTCTGCCTCACTAGTAGTCAGCCCGTCAGCGAGCACCATCTATTGAATCCCTGGGCTGCTCTCAGCACAAGCAGAGTAGGCCCAAGGGATGTTACGGAAGTGCCGTAGAGAGCAACTTTGTCATTTTGCAGATAGGGAAACCAAGGCCCAGGGCAGGTTAAGGAATTTGGATTTCTTTTTGTCTTGCTCTAAATTATGTATCATCCTTTAAAATGTAGAAATGAGTGATTTGTAATTTTTAATGCATGGCTATTTTTATTTATTTATTTTGGGGCAGGGGAGGCAATCAGGGTTAAGTGATTTGCTCAGCTCACACAGCTAGTAAATGTCTGAGGTCGAATTTGAACTCAGGTCCTCTTGACTCTAGGACCAGTGCTCTATTCACTGTGCCATCTAGCTGCTCCTGAATGGCTATTTTTCATAAAGATTTCCATATTTGTTAAGGAAAAATGAGTGGAAAAGTCCCCAGTAATCCTTTGAATCAATTAATCATGCCTACGGAAGGCTGTGAGGCAGCATGGGATAGTGTTGGGAACAGCTGGCATTAGAGTCAGGAGGACCTGGCTTCAAGTTCTGCCTCTGATACATGCTAGCTGTGTGACCAGTCATTTAACCTTCCAGTGTCTCAGGCAGCCGAGACATCAAATTACAGATGACTTGCCAACCCGCACTCGTGGATAGAATTTCCATATTGGGAATTTCTTACATCATTGAAACCACAAGTCATTGGTTCATACATGCAGATAAAAAAAGAAAGACCTTAGAGGTCATCTAGTCCTGCTTTCTCATTTTGCAGATGAGAGAAGTTGTGATTTTTTTGAATTCAAGAGTAAGGCTTCATTTACATTTATCCCTATTTAGTCTCATATTTTTGGATTTGACCCAACATTCTAGCCTGGCTGGAACAACGACAAGAACAACAACAAACAACAACAAAAGACAAAAATATGGGAAGAATAATGGCTCTTTGTGCCTTGGGGCTTCCCAAGGCACTGCCCTCCAGTTGGAGTTAGCTTATCCAAGGTGCAGACAGGGCATCTGGAGAAAACAGAACTGAAGAATGTTAGAGTTGGAAGTCATCTAAAAGTCATCTTGCCAACCCCTCCACATTTTATAAGTGGGGAAAATGAGGCCAAGAGAGGGAGAGTGACTTTACAAAGACTATACATTGACTCAGTGACAGAACAGGAGGCCTTCAGTATGTTTGCATGGCAAAATCAATCCCGTTAGGCAGAGTGTGGAAAAGCAAGCACTAACTCCGAGAGTCAAGAGACCGGAATTCCAGTCCCATCTTTTGCCAAAGCAGCAATGTGGCCCCCTTCATTTCTTTGAGGGCAATCTTTTCATCTGCAAACTGAAGGGCTTGAACTTTTCCATCTCTGAAGAATCTATTGTGATGTGAATCTATTATGAATCTGAGTGGTGTCTTTCCTGGCAAGGCTAAATGAATTACCATATATTCCAATGTTTTATTACCCTGGAAAGCCATGGTCTGAGGGATGCTGGAAAAGCCCCCACTCTAAAATATAATCTCCCATACCCCAAGCATAAGGTTTCTGTTTTTCTGCCATTAGAGCTTTATTCCTTTGGGAAAAGCATTGCTCTCTATGAGACTCCTCTTTTAAAACACACATCTTTCTGGGGGTAAGGGTGCCAAGACACTAACATGTTAGTGATAACCAATTAGTTTAACACTGGGGATGCTGCAGGGGTGGAAGGGATCCTATGAATTGCAGTTCAGGGATGTGGACAGGTGTAAAGAGGAGAGGAAGAAATATTTGATATGATGGGTTAAGATCTTGGCATCTGTTTTGGTATGCTGTGAGACAGGTCCTTGTTTTTAATTTTGAAAGATTCTGGATTGCAATGCAATTTTCTATAGATATCATATGACTTTGTGTACTAACAGCAAAAATACTCTAAAAAGCTTATAGATAGAAGCTGACAAGGCTTCTAAGGTACTAACTGGTGCTTACCAGTCACTTTAGCTTAATTGAATTAGAATCATATAGATCAGATTGCATTGCAAATACATCAAGTTTTTCAAATTAAGGAAAGAATAGCTCCAGGACAGCACACTAGGTGTTAAGGGTCTTGTTAAGACACATTTAGCTGGGAGTATAGCAATGTGGATTCTATGCCTTCTCAGTCAGATAGATCCATTCTGGGTTACCTACCCGTCCCAGCCTTTCATATATCTCTATCCTGAATCCCCAGGAAACTCAAATGACAGTAACAGTTCACATTCACATAGTGCTTTAAAATTAACAAAGCACTTTTAAATATGGTAAGTAGTATTATCTCCACTTTACCAACGAGGAAACTGAGGAATCCAAAATGAATTGGGTCGGGGGAAGAGGAAGAGATATGTACTGAGCTGCTGATGTGGGTCCTGGATTCATTCTGATACATGTCATCCCAAAATTAATCAAACTGCTCACCTTCCACCTTTAAGGTATGGGTGGTCATTCTCTTCTCAGCAGAGAACCCAGGATGATACCAGCTGAGAGTCTTGGGTCCTCCCCCATCCCACTCTGGTGTGAGCAATTTCATATGACTGTCTCTAGTAGGGCAGCTTTTGGCAGAGACAAAATAAGACGTCAATAAGTGAAGTAAGATGAAGAGAACATTGAGTATCCCAGTCCATGACAAAAGGGGAAGGGAGTAAGGGAGGAAACAGGGAAGATATGGTTCAAATATGAGATCAAATATGAGATGGCTAGTCTGGTGGAAGGTGAGGATTTTGAGACATGTTGTGTTGTTATAGAAAGAATACTGATCTAGGAGTCAAGAGGCTTATATTCTTCTAGTCCTAGCTGTATTACCAAACATGCTATGTGAACTTGGCTGAGTTTACTCATTTGTAAAATGGAACTGTGTAGATGAGTTCAAAGATCCATTCCAGTTCTGAAATTATTTTCTAAGAAATTTCTAATAATTATTACTGTAGTCTTTACTATATCACCAAGATGATCCCCTGGCTTAATATATTTTTTAAAACATAGCAAGGTGAGGCAGCTAGGTGACACATTGGCTAAATAAAGCCTTGGATCTGGAGTCAAGAAGACCAGAGTTCAAATACAGCTTCAGATACTTACTTGTTGTGTGACCTTAGGTAAACCACTTAACCTCAATTTGCCTCAGTTTCCTCAACTATAAAATAGGGGTGATAATAACATGTTCCTCCTAGGGTTATTGTGAGAATCAAATGAAGCAATATTTGTAAAGTATTTAGTACCCAGCACATAGTAGGTGCCATGTAAATGGTTGTTATCATCACCACCATCATCATCATTCTTATTATTGTTATGTAAATGCCTCTGGAAGGATAATGATATTAAATTATTTATATGGTCATTCTTTCCAGTGTGCATGACTGCCAGATCACTTCCCTATCTGATAGTAATCTGAGATTACTATCAGTGGGAATGGGAATTTCATGGGAATGGGAGAGGTGGGTGGGATCTTTAAGTTATTTACTTGATCCAGTAAACCTTGTCTTCCTAAATTATGCAAAAGGAAATCCATTATAATTTCAAACTCAAAATTTGCAGCATTTGGATAACTTAGGTTTTTTTCCCTGTCTCTACTTAATAAGAAAGTTGACAATAGCTGCAGAAGGGTCCAAAAATATCCTCAAAGTGATGACATATATACACTTTCTTATGCTGCCCCTTAAAAAGTGCTTATGGTGATTTGTTAATTACAGAGATAGGGACTGGGCTGGTGATGGTAGTATAGAAAATCCAAGAGCATTGAATGAAATACAATATTCCACTTCCCCTGTGCCTATTGCTACGGGGGCCTGGCTGGCTGGGTATTCTCCAACGTTGTTCTGTGTCATCATGTCATTTCTGTGATCTCACTAATTCATCACAAAGGCAACTGAACTCTCTGATGTTCCCCCCCCCCCAGGTGATTCTGTCTCTGTTCCTCAGTGACTTCTAAATTAAATTGTCAAAACATGTTACAGAGAGAAATATCTCCAGAGAGGGAAACACTTCATCCTTTCATCCCAACTTGGCAGCAAGGCCAGTTTGATCTGAGAAAATACTTGCCAGTCTATTATCTGGCTCCTCTCCTCTCATATGCTTACTTTTCATGACCCATCACAATGAAATCCATCCTGGTGAGTGCTGAGGACTAATAAATGTTTTCAGGGTGATTGGGAGGATCTGGGGCTGTGGCTATTTGGGACCTGACAGAGTATTTGTAAATTGAGAACAAATATTTTTACTCCAGAGTTATTGCCAAGCAACTTTCAGTTAATATTCAGTTTGGTACAAGTTTGGTACATATTATGATCTGGGCCTTGGTTTCTCCCTCTGTAAAATGAGTGGGCTGGACTAGATTGTCCCTGAAGTCCTTTCCTGTTTTGCCATTGTGTGACTCCATGAATAGCTCACAAGCATAGTGTTAATGCAGTTTTACAGCTTTAAAATGCTATGAAAATATACAATAGCCATTTCTTTGTAGTACTGAGTATTTCTAGAATCACCACATTTTAACCTATCAGAACTTGTACTGTTTTGTTATTAAAAACACCAAGAAAGGCATTAATGTCCATCATGAAATATTCAGCAAGGAAATTGCATAAATGCCTTGGGTTCCCAGAAATGGTGCCAAACATTCCCTGCATTAAGAGCTTCCAAATACAGGCTATTTTATAAATCTTCAGAGGCTATTATCATGTGACTGGACAACTCAATACCATTTCAGCATTTATATCATTGCTTATGGGAGAGGGGGAGGAGAATAAGCATGGGGAAAGGGGACAGAAGCAAAAAGAGTCCCAGAAAAATGGAGATTTTGTTATTTTCTTTCCATATTTCTGTAACAATAATCATATTAGGGGTGGAACATTTCATATTTCACTCAGGTAACATCCGTGTGTTGAACTATTTTAAATACTCTCAACCTCTTTCTTTGGTTTATTATGCACAGTTGCTCTCTTTTATTTTCCTCTAGGAGAGAGGGATTGTGTGACCTTGATCAAGTAGCTCTTCCTCCCTCTCAGCCCCAGTTTCCTGTCAAAAAGATTTCTAAGATCTCTTGAACTTCAAGATTCTATCTACATGGGTTCTTAATTTTTAGTAGGAGAGAAAAGAGCCCTGCTGAAAAGAAAGATGTTTCAGCACCTTGGAGAAGGACATGAAAGAAGGTTGTGATGTAGGGAGGCTTCATCACTTCAATAAACATTTATTAGGGTCCTACTGTGTGCAGAGTAATGTGCCAGGTAATGAGAAAGGGCAGAGTTTAGATGAGACGTAGTCCCTGTCACCATAGGATTTACAGTTTACCAGGGGAATAAGACATCAAAAAGAAATGATACAGGATATTACATGTGTACTTCATACTGATTTGCAAAGCAGTGCTGTGTTAGGTAAGGTGGGGAGATCATTACTAATTGAGTCTCAGGGAAGGATTCATGGATGAACTAGTTTTGATTGGTCTTTAAAGGATGGGGTAGGAATTCAGCAGGCAAAGTAGGGGGAAGAAGGACATTCTAGATGTAAGGAACAGTTTGACAAGAGACCTACAGACAAGAGTGGAATGCATGTAGATGGGACAGAAAGTTATTCTGTTTGTCTGAAGCACAGAGCACATGGAAGGGATTTATGAGCTATGAGACTGAATATAGTAGGTTGATGCCACATTGTGGAGGACCCTGGATACAAAGTAAATAAGTTTGAACTTTACTTGATGGATGATACAGAGCCACTAAAGATTTCTGAATGGAGAAGTTTGACTGAAATCAAAATCTCCTTTAGGAAATTGAACTCAGGTGATTTTGGTATGGAACAGTAGAAGATATAAATATATATCTATATATATATATAATGTGTGTGTATATATATATAGAGAGAGATAGATATAGATATATATGGATCTATCTATCTATCTTCTCTCTGTGTGTGTGTGTGTGTGTATGTATAAGTTCAAAGCCCATCTGTTCAGTCTTTAGAACTATTTTATTGTTTACCCAATAGGGTTAGTACCTAATGAAATGACTAAGGATTGAGTATACTCCAGAGCTCAGGCATTAGCTGGAATTATGTATAGTTAAAGAAGGAAAATGTCACTCCATCACACTGTCCTCACTTGGGCTTGAACGTCTGAAACAACTGCTAAAGTTGGTTAGAAAGGTAAGAATAATTTAGGAAAACAGAGCACTAGACTGACACTTTAGCCCCAGCTCTGCCACTAACCATATGTCATTTAAACAAGTAAATCATTTCTCTGGGTCTTACTTTCTTCATCTGAATAAAGAGTGGGTTGGAGTAGGAAAGAATTAATTAATTAAAAAGCATTTATTAAGTGCTTACGTGTACCAAGCATTGTATTAAGCACTGAGGATAAAAATACAAAAGCAAAGACAGAATGTGCCCTCAAGGAGCTTATATTCTCATAGAGAGAGACAATACACATAGAGGAGTGGTGGCTAGAGAGAAGAACTTTGGTCCAGAAAATTACTGAGATGGTGAGTAGAGCCAAAGGAGAGTAGATGAACATGATACATGCATTCCAGGAACAAAGACAGAGTTAATTTGATCAAGATTCCAAAACTAGGGTAGGGAGAGGGTAAGAGATATTAGAAAGGGTACAGGCATGATGGTGTTAGAGAAAATAGCTGAGGAGTAAGGAATGAAGTGAAACATGACTGGAGCCTTCCTGAAATAGTGGGCCAGAAGAGGTAGTCACCAATTCATACAGCAGTGGCCCTGGGCAGAAGTTCCAGAGATGAAAGGGTTAAAACCTCTAAGGCAACATGGTTTCTGGTGTGGGTAGCAAGGCAAGTTGGTCAGTATGACATGGTGGACTAATGTTCAGGAGAGAGATTAGTGCTGGATTCATTTCAGAGATATAAGAATCATTTGTATAGAGATTATACTTGGCCCAATGGCAACTGATGAAATTGCCATGGGAAAGGGAACAGGATTCAGAACAGAGTCCTGGGAAACACCCATGCTAAGTGTGGTGGGAAATGGATGATGATCTATTAAAGAAGAGGTCAGATGGGTAGGAAGAGAACCAGAAGATGTTCAAGGGCATTACAAGCTACAGAGAGGTTGGTGAGCACAGTATAAGGAATGAGTTAAAAGGCCATTGTTTTAAGCAGTTGATATCACTGCTAATATGGGAGAGAGTAGTTTCATTCAAGTGCTAAAGTCAAAAGTCATATTGAAAAGGATTGAGTGGTAAATGAGTAGTATAGGGGCAGAAATGGCAGTGACTTTCTAGGATTTTGAAAGTGATGGAGTGGATAGACATAGAATGATAATGAAGGAATGGCAGGTTTTCAAGGATGACTTTAATGTGATAGAGCCAGAACTAAAACTGGTGATCAGGGCTATGCATCAGACAGTGTTTTGAGAATGAGGAAATGGGGAGATGTCTCCTGACCAGATCTGACCTTTATGCCTCTCTTTCGGAGCTGCCTTCTGAAGCTGTATGTACTACTTGGCCTGGGAACCCTTGTCACAGTGGGATACTTGAGTTGGAGTTGAGGATTGGCTGTGAAAACTAGCACACTCCACCAGTCATTCATTGTAAACTTTTAATCATTTGTAATGATGTAGTTAATAATACTTGTACTACCTACCTCAGAGAGTGGTTAGAAAGAAAGTGCTTTGCAAACTTTGCACTCTAAGTGTGAACTTAATGTGTCAAGTCCTCAGCTGGGACCCAAAGCAGAAAAGAGGTACAACATAAGGGTTAGTAAAGAAGACTGCTCAGTTTCATAAGTGATAGTAATGTCCTCGTAATTTCTAGATGGATCTTAGGCAGTATGTAGTCTAACCCATTCCTCTGAGAGATGAGGAACTTGAGAGGGTAGTGACTTGATTTCTCCAATATCACAAGCTAATTGAGGAATAGAACTTAGGACACAATGACTTCTAGGCTTAGCTCAGTCATTTTTAATGACTTATGTCCTTGGGAGGTACTTATCAGAGGCTATCTTGTCCTTTGGTTGTTTTTGTGCCTGCCATCACCTTTTTAAATTAATTGTAAGTAGGAGCAAGATTTTGCATATAGTAGATGCTCAATAAACACTTGTTTGATGATCAAATACTGTGCAAACATAATTATTTCTTATAATGTCTGTAGAATCTGAAATAAAGGAAGGAAACAAGCATTTATTAAGCATGTACTATGTGCCAGGCCCTATGCTAAGCACTTCACAGATATTATCTCATTTGGTCTTCACAACAACATTAGGTAAATGCTATTATTATCTCCATTTCACAGTTGAGGAAACTTAGACAAAAATAAGTGACCTGTCCAGGGTTATACATCTAGGCAGTGTCTGAGGCTGGATTTGAACTCAGGTTTTCCTGGCTTCAGGCCCAGCACTCTATCCACTGTACCATCCAGCTGCCTCACAAAGAATCTCGTCTCTTTTATCAAGAAATTAAAGTTAACAGCAGTGATTAGTGTTAACTGCCCATTGTGAGAGAGTGTAGAATGGAAATAGTGATTCTTTACTGTGTCTCTCATGCAAATCATGAAAAATTTCATTAAGGGGAAGTAGAGTTGCATTCTCCTTCAAGTTTAGAACTGATCAGAGATTCCTTTGATCTAATTCTGTGTGGCCTTTTTCACTTATTTCAACATGATTACAATTGTGCTCATCACCAAGGCATTGAGACATAGGAATGGAAAATTGTATCTATGTCATTGAATAATGAGGCACTGTGGGGTAGGGAAAAGAATGTAGAGGACCTGGATTCAGATCCCAGATCTACTACTAACTATGGCTTTGAAGAAGTCTTTTCACCTATCTTGGGCATTAGCTTCCTCACATGTAAAAATGAGGAGCTTGGACTAGATGAATTATAAGGTGCCTTCCAGTTCTAAATTTATGTCTACATGTCCCTTTAGGGATAGGGACAGGACTTGTGCTTTTATTGGTGTAGGAATCTTCCAGTGAGGAACTGCCTCTATCAGTTCAGATCAGAACTTTCTCTGCAAGTTATGTAGTCTTAGAGGGTTTCCTCTAAGGTTGTTGGGAAGTTAAATGATTTACTCAGGGTAGTATGTGGTCAGAGGCAAGACTGAAACCCAAGTCTTCCTGACTCCAAGGCCAGCTCTCTATCCACAATTCCATGCTGCCACATATGTTTATTAAAGAAATATTTACTTTAATACTTCAAGAATCTATTATTTCATTATGGAGAGTAGTCAAATCAAGTCAACAAATATTTATTAATTGCTTGCTATGTGCCAGGCACTGTGCTAAGCTCTGGAAATACAAATACAAACAGAAAGAAAAACGATCTTTATCCTCAAGAAGCTTGCATTCTAACGGAGGAAGACAACACATAAAATGAAGTTGGGAGGGAAGAGTGGAGGTGGGGCAAAGGTACCGTGCCTAGGTGGTATAATGTAAAAGTCTGGACTGCAGTCTAGTAAGAAATGAAGAGATGGCTGGTTTGGGCATTGCCTTTAAAAGGAGGTTCATTAAGTGGAGGTTCAGGGAGTAGCCTTCCAGTCAAAGAAAGGGGCCACAAGGGTGGAAGATACTTCCAATGTATTAATTCCAGGATTGGAGTAAGTTTCCAGTATGAAGAGATTTCTGGGGCATGGTAGAGAAAGCCCTGAGTGTAACGTGGAGAGGAATGTCCCTCTACCAACTGATCAGAACCTCTATATATCTTATTAGATCATACTTGAAGGGTTAGTGTGGTCAAATAAAAGCATCTATGTAACCAAGCTGTCAATGAGTCTCTCTCTGAACTTAGTAACACTGGTTTATGAACAACAGATGTACAGCTCATCACTGGACTGTTACGATAAAGTAGCAAGATCACAGAATCTTAGATTTAGGGCTGATATTGGCCCTAGAAACCCTAGGATTCAACCCCCTCATTTTACAGATGAGGAAACTACTCTTACTAGGAAATGACCCTTGGGAAAACTTTGCCACCAGTGTATGAGCTTTATTAAGTACTACCAAGCTGGAAATGCTTCAAGTATGGAGCTGGTAATGATTAGAAGGAATAATTGATTAAAAATTCCAGACTCTCTGGAGTGTATAGGATCTCTAGAATTCATTAAGTCTATCTTCCTGCCTCAAAGGAGGACTCAGTTTAGATTACCCCATTCAGAAAAAGGGGAGTGCATCTTAACTTTAAAGATGTCCAGGGAAGGAGACTACACAGTCTCGTTTCATAGTATTCCCATTGCTACACAATCAACTACAATTCAATAGAGGATATCATTGTTAGAGGGGTAGAAGGTAATGGGGCAATTTTGTTTTTATGTTAAAACTGAGGAAAGGAGGGAAGTATAGTTCTCAGGAAAGAACACTGCAGAGTAATGGTAAACTTCCCTCCATTGTCTCTAGGTTCTTTTTCTTCTAGGTTGAAGGGAGATGGGATCTATAGATTTCCAAGCAAGTCCCCCTCCTCATTAATACCTTCCTTATAGGCTTCATCTCCACCAAACCCCAAATTATTCCTCTCCTTCGAAGATCCTAGCCTCCCAGTTCCTCAATATTCTTAAGTCCCATGACCTCTTTTTTTTTGAGTCTATCTTAACTACACATAGGGATGCTCATACCTCAGACTTCCCCATTAACCACCCCCTGTTTAATTTTGCCCTAGGTATCAGAATTTCTAGTTATTGTTCTGAGACCTAATTGTGTTGTTAGACAGTAGAGAAAGTAGACTGAAGATGAATGAGAAAGAAGGAATGATCAATAGGATAAACTCCCATATTTTTCAGGAAAATGAGGACCACTGGAAGGGTTGGCCTCAACAAGAAAGACTGCTTCTTTATCAGAGATTGGAGTAAAGAAGGACAGAGTGGATGTAGATGTACACGATGCCAGAGCGTCTATTAGGGGAGATGAGTGAATTCACAATGGAGTCTCCCCACTTTCTCAGTAAAGATGGAGGTAATGTCATTTGCTGAAAGAAAGCCACTTGGGGTGGCATACGGGGGTTGAAGAGAGAGGATTAGGAGGGCTGTTGAGTGGATAGGGATTATCAAGTCTATGAGGGAAGAAGATAAAAATCTAAATAGTGAGAGCTCAGTTAAAATGAGGTAAGGTTCATAGTGAAAACACATTCACTTCCAGGAACTAAAGCAAAAATGCCTTTTACTCATCCAGTCTGTTTAGAAAATGTCTAAGTTTCTCCATCTGTCAAATGGGAATAATAGAACTTTCACTAACTCCTTCACAGAGCTGCTGTAAAGATCACTTAAAACATAGCCAGTATTTCCTCAGTGAAGGACTTACCTTTGTGAAACTCCATTCACCACCCCTTTGCCACAGTGGGAGAGAGGTTTACTGCATATGTACAAGGAGAGAGGAAAAGTTTTCCCCATCAGAATGATTTCACAATGAAGGCTTCTGCCGGAGCTCATGACCACAAGCAGAAATAGACAAACTGATCAATCAACATGCAGACAACCATCACTAAGAGCAAGAAGACTTGGTATCTGATATAAGGTGAGCCAAGAGCTGCATCGGAGGCTGGGAATGATCTGGACAGACTTGACTTACACGCTAGTCATGCAGTGAGATACATAGGGGAATCTCACTGAAGTCTTTAGCCCTAGGAGACCATCTGTGAGTATATTCTAGCCATGACAAGAGACCAAGTCCATACCTTCCCTTTGTTTAAGGCCATGAGTCCTGGAAAATCTCATACGGTTATACTCATGGTCTGGGTACTGGACTCATTTGAGAATGTGGCTGATATTGTTTTCTGCTGTTTTATTAGTCATTTTTACCTTGATTAAATGTTTTACTGTTTCAGGGCTCCTCCTTGGATGGGTCTGTTAACCTACATGGTGCGCATTAAGTACCTAGGCCTGAACTAATTTCAGAAGTTCCCAATTTTTAACTTCATGGGAGCAAATGAGTGAAGATTGGTAAATTACCATAAAAATTCCCACAAATTGAATCCAAGTCCATCAGGGTCCAAAGGTTATAGGACTTGTGGGCTATAGAGATAGCATATGCAAAGGTTTACTTTTGGTAAACCTTCAAGTACTAAGTACATTTTTACCAGCATTATTATTATTATTATTATTATTATTACTGAGAAGCAGCTTCCCTTAGTGGACAGAGTCAGCCTTGGAGTCAGGAAGACCTAGGTTCAAATCCTGTCTCTGGAATGTTAACTGCATGACCCTGGCTAAGTGCCTGACCTTCTTAGTGTCCTGTGTGACTCTAAGCTGCATAGGAGCTGCTAGATCTACAGGAGTAGAAGAAGCATCTTAAACAGGAATTCCTTACACCAATTATTCGACAAGTCTACTTTGAAAAGTTTTAAAATATTATAATGTAAGACAGGGGCTCAGCCTCTTTTGTGTCATGGTCCCCTTTGGCAGTCTGATGAATCATATGGACCTCTTTTCAGATTAAGTTTTTTTAATACATAAAATAAAATAAAATATATGTGCAGGATTACAAAGGAAACTGATTATGTTGAAATAAAGCTGTATTTTTTCCCCATACAAGTTCATAGATCTCCCGAAATCCATCCAAGATTGCCTTGAGGTTTCTGGACTTCAGGTTAAGAACTCCTGATTTAATTTCTTTTTCAGTTTTAATTAATGTTCTTTGATTCCATGGAAATGGTGAGCAACAATGGAACACCTCATAGTAGAAATGACTTCTTTCTCTTCTCTTCTTGGATTTCTTAACTTAGGGTCAAGACCCCTTCATGGTAATGATGTTTAGATTAGGCTGCTAATTGTTTATTTCTTGACACTACCCCAAGGATGCTTTGATTTAGAGTGACCTAATAGGATAACCATTCCTATGACCCAGTTAATTTAGATCCACTACAAAGATGTGACAGAATTAGCATGCAGAATGGGATATATATTTTCATATATAGCCATTGAAGTAATTAATTTTGCGTATATTTGTTATAAAAAATTTGTTTTTCTCCCCCCCCCAATGAAGTAGAGCGTGGCAGGGTGAGAAAGTAGATTTTTGCTAACTAAAATAAATGGGGGGGGAGTAGGGAAAGAGTGTTACAGATGTGAATTGTGGCATGCACTTTCAGATGAGGTCATTACGTTATTACTTAATTGTTTTACTTTGTTTCAAGAAGCCTCTTATGAAGTGGGAGTAATCTGTAAATGTTTGAAATGTAAAAACAAATTACATCAATAAAACTTTAGAAAAAAAGGTTCATAGTGAAAACACATTCACTTCTAGGAACTAAAGCAAAAATGCCTTTTACTCATCCAGTCTGTTTAGAAAATGTCTAACTGGGATTAAAACATCATTTGTTCAGATTTCATGAATTTGAATTTCTAATAATCAACCAAAATGTATCAAATACTTTCTTTGCGAAAGGCATTGTCAATCAATCCATCAATATTGATTAAATGTTTATCACATATAACATTGATAATTTAAACTTTTAAATTTAATTTAATAACTTTTTAATCTTTTAAAAATATGTAATTATACTCAAACTGCTATAATGATTATAAATTATTCTTATTTATTCATTTAAGCAGTTCCCGAATTCTTTGTCAGTTGCAAAGGTTATGAGCTGACATCTGATTTTCTTCTTAAAGGCACATTTAACAAATTATTATAGTTCTTTAGACACTTGGAATTGCCCATAACAGCACTGAGTGAGAAATTTGGATGATATGAAGCTCCCAGTACCAAGATAGGACAAGCGGGATAGCTCCTTGTGCTGTCATCTAGCTCTAAGATGGAATGATTTTCATGATAACCACTCAGTAGATATAAAACCTTCAAGCTGGCAATTAGCTTTTACTACTTCTCTCAGACAAACATCTCAGTCTTTGCAACAGAAAAATGAATAACTGGTGTAAACCAACAGTTTTATTTTTGTGCAAGAATTTAAATTCAATTTTAAAAATTCAACCAACATTTATTACATGACTTCTTATAGGCAAGGCCCCATGATAGGCAATTAAGATAAAGAAATTAGAAAAGACAATTATCTGTCTTTCAGGAGTTTGCAGCTTAGTAGAAGGGACATGGCAAAGAATGTTAGATGTGGAAAGGACCTTAGAGATCATCTAAGCCAATGTGTACAAATAATAATGGACAAGATAACATGTGATAATGACAAAGGAGAAATCCAAAGTATTACAAGAAAATCCAAGAAGAGACTGGGAGAGAGGTAAAAGCCCTAAATTGAGAGTCCAAGTTTGAATTCTGGCCATGCAGAACTATCTGGGTGGCTTTCCACAAATCACTTCTTTTCTCTGGGCCTCAGGGTCTTCTTGAGTAGGGGGTTGAACTAAATGTTCTTTCTTTGAGATCCCTCCACTTCTAAATCCTATGCATCTATGATCCCATGAAATTTAAAAATTTCATTTAGATCCAGTGTAGAAAGGTAAATACACTATACAACCTTCTACTACCCTGTCATTCTCAAAGTATCATTCATTCATTGATTAATTCAACATTTATTAAGCTATGTGCCATTATATCATGCAGGGTTTGAATTATGTTCCAGAGATCATGAGTGTTCATTCTTATTCCCATTCATGTAATGGTATTTATTTAAGAGCAAGATATAATTCAAAACCAGTAATTGGATACTTAATGGGACAAAACATGATAGCAGTCCCTCTGTCCCTCATCACTATTGACATTTTAAGTTGGACACCCAGAAAATATTTTTAAAAAACGCTTGTTGCACTGAATTGGAGGATTCAGTTTGTTCTTCTTGGCCCTATAGGATAGAATTGGGATCAAGTGGTAGACATTGCAGAAAGTCATATTTCAGCTCAACATTAGGAAGTGATTTCTAAAAATCACAACTTTCCTGCAATGAAACAGATTGATTTCTAAGAAAGTGAAGTGGCTGTCAAGCCAGGGAAGAGCAACCATCTCTCAGGGATATCATTATGGGGATTCCTGCACTGGGTGGGAGGTAGACTAGACTACTCCATGGTTCTAGGATTCTTTATCATTTGATTTCATGGGCTGCCAAAACCATCCCTGACCACATTCAATGCAATTCAGTAAGCCCCTACCTTGTTCACCTTCTCTCTTTTTTACACCAATAAGTCTTAGTTATTTTTCAAAGCCAGATCAAGTCTTGCCTTCCTTGACTGCTCCAGCCCACATTGGCCTCTTCTTCCTCACCTCCCACAGTATTTGCTGTCTGTACCATTCCTTTGGCACTGGTCACTTGTATACTACCTGGTGTTGCTTTTTTTTTCTCTTTGAGTATGCGTGTTTTATGTTCCCTTCTACACTGAAAGCACAGAATATGTCTTACTCTTTGTAATTATGACAAGGTGAAATGAGTTTGAAAAGTGAACTGGAATCAGAATATGAAGGGAATTAAATATCAAGCTAAGGACTTTGTATTCTACAAGTAATAAGAATGCACTGAAGTTAGTTGAGCAGAGGAATGGCATAGACCTGTTCGTTGTGGAAATTAATTTTTCAGGTACATAAACAATGAGTTAGAGAAGTGAAAGATTGTTGACAGGAAGAAAATTATTATAATAGTCCAAGGGTTTGAATGTTGTGAAGTGGTGTGTGTGTGTGTGTGTGTGTGTGTGTGTGTGTGTGTGTGTGTGTAAGGAGAAATAAAAAATTTAGAACCTAGAGAGGATGGTGGTGCACTCAACAACAAAAGTAACATTTGGAGAAGGAGCAATTTTTGAAAAGAAGATGGTGCTTTTGACATATTTCATTTGAGGGATTGGCAGAACATCTAAGTGTAGATGTTCAACAAGCAGTTGGAAGTGTGAGACTGCAGTATCCAAGGGATGTATGAGGGCCAGAGATACAGATATGGGAGTCCTCTGTATGGAGGTGATAATTAAAAGAATAGGAGTGATTGAGATCACTAAGGTAGATTATTGTAGAGAGAAAATGGCAAAGGATGGAGGCTGAGGGATGTTCCCACTTAGAGACAGGAAGATGAAAATCAATCATTGAAAGAGTATGAAGATACATAGGAAGATAACTAGGGGAGAGTAGGATTAAGTAGATTTTAAGGGAGAAGAGATTCAGAAGGATCATAGATTTACAGCTGGAAGAGATCTTAGAAGCCATTGAGTCCAAGACCATCATTTTACAATTGAAGAAACTGAGACATATTGCAGTAAGTGCCTTTCTAGGATCACACAGCTATTAAGTGTCTGAGGCAGGATTTGAACCCTGATTTTCTTGACTTCAAGTCCAGTACTCTATCAACTATGTCATCTATCTGCCTCAAGATGGGTGATAGTCAATAATGTCAAATACTTTAGAAAGGTCAAGGTCAATGAGGACTTAGTAAAGGCCACTGGGTTTGGATATTGAGAGGTCATTGGTGACCTCAGAGAAATTTCAATTGAATTATAGAGACAGAAGTAAAAAAGATAAGGAGAGAATGGTTGGTAACAGAGTGGAGGCAGCATATGTTAGTAGTTAAAGGGAGGGCAGATATAGGAAGTTTTGAAGTGCGTAAAAAGATTAGTGAAAGTTTTTTGTTTGTTTGTATAAGGAATATCTGAGCATTTTATGAGTAAAGGGGAAGGAACCAGAAGAGATGGTGAGATTGAAGACAAAGGGTAGAGGGATGGAGATGGAGATGGTAGTGGGGAGGATTGTAGATGAGCTTATGACTGGAGGGAGAAATCTTTCTCCAAACTAGCCAGGTCCTTTTTCCTGTCTTCAGTCATTGTCTATAATAATAATAATAATGTTATATTTATATAATGCTTTGAGGTTTGCAATACCCTTTCATTGCAACCTATAAGGAAGAGAGTCCAAGTATTATTCTGAGGCATTTTTGTAATTTTGGTAGTGTGGCTGCTCCTTTCTTCCATAATTTGCATACTCACACCCTTCTCTGAGGAGAGTTGCTGTGGCCAAAAAAACCTATCACACAATGACCAGCTTGATGAAGAACCTCTCCAAGACAACACATATCTATTCCATTTCTGAAACCATAGCCATGGCATTTCCAGCTGACCTTTCATTCTGTTGCCTAATCCTTTGAGAACCCCAGGTTACCTCTGTGCTATGATATGGCATTGGAGCAGTAGTATGCTGGTAAATGTTTAACAACTGGCTTTCTGAAAAGGCATGAGAAACCTGTAGGTTTAATCGGCATTAACATTTTCTGCTATCATGTTCTTAAGTCTAGATAATTAACAAAAGAATAAATCAAGCCTTGATTTGTAACATTTGCCCATGTCTGCGGTGGAAACATTCACAATGGAAATTTTAGTCTGAACTGATTCCAGCACATCTCTGCAGTGGTATAATACAAACAACAGCACACATTTACATAATGTCTAAAGATTTATCAAGCATTTTTCATGCATATTGTCATTGCTCTTCACAATTGTCCTGGGAGGTTAGTACTATAGCTATTAGCCACATTTTACAGATGAGGAAACTGAGGCTCAGAGAAGGTAAGTGACTTACCTATGGTCACACTAGTGTGTCAGAGGTGAAATATGAATACAAATCTTCCTGACTCTAAGAAGGGAGTGGCTAGCCCCACTGCACCATGCTGCGTCCATGAAATACAGCATTTTAATTCAAATCTTAACCCTATTTTAAAGAAGAAGAAACTAAGGCACAAATAAGCTAAGTGACTTGTTCAGATTTGAGTCATAGGTAACTTCACCTCTTGTGGCATGATCTCATCCTGGATGCAAGGATGAGTTTGCCCTTACACTCCATGGGCCCTGAATGTTTGACTACTTACACATCCTGTGTAATTACTGTCTTGGATTTTTCATTAACCAGGGCAGGAACATTAGTATTCACTACAGCAAATTTAAAAAAACAAAATAATGTCTGTCCTCAGAAAAAGCAAATTCAGCCTAGAATACTCATGAGTCACATGTGACTCCACGGAAAAATGGTAGAGGCACAATGATTATTAGTCCATTTAAATAAACAACAGGAAGAATTTAGGGAAATATGCTTGTCATTCTGGGAAAATGTATGAATTTTGTTAAAAGCACTGTGTAATTTCCCAAATGCACTCCAGCCCTTTCTCCTCCTCCTCCTATTCAATTCTGGACCCAGCTCATTATCCATCTGCAGAGCCAGTCCAAGATATCTATCCTGACAGACTGACTCAATGGGCTGTCTATCTAACAACATGTCATCTGAGCAATATACATTCATCAGCCATTGGGTTTCTCCTGTGCAGAATACTAGACTAAACTCTTCTGAATGGTCATGTGGATAGACTTGAAGTCAAGAAAATCTTGGTTCAAATTCTAGACACTCTAACATTTACTAGCCATGTGATTAACCTCTAGGAACCTCACTTTTATTATCTGTATAAAAGGTTTATAGGACCTGTAATACCTACTTGATTGGATTGTTGTGAATATCAAATGAGATAATGGTACATAAAGCTCATTGCAAATCTTATGGTGCTTTATAAATATCAGTTATCGATCTTGGTGTTCCTGGTCTTGATGAAATCAAACAGGAGTATTTGGAGAACCCTAGTCTAGATAGCACTTGGTAGTTTGCAAAAAGGAAACAAATGATTCTGAAGGGCTGAAGTTTGAGGAAAGTTGGAGTTATAAGGATTATATAACCTTAAGTCATACAGAAGCATGGAACAAAGGCCCTTTCCCTGATGAGCAGGAAGGGAAAGGTTAAAAGACTTAATCTTTATAGCCACTATGTAGCTGGCTGGCTGTTCTGTGTTCTAGAAGAGTATGGCTCCTGGATCTGACTTCTCCATCAGAAGAGAAAGAAAGATGACCATAGCCAAACTTCAGAGAACTTTCATGGTAGAGGAAAAGCACTAAATGATTTTTCCCTATTCTTATACAAGGTGCATGAAGGACCTGCTTCCCTTAAAGAGATGAAGTTTAAGCTTCCAGGCTTTAAACTAAAGGAGATCAGATGGCAGAGCCAACTTTTCCTCTCATAGGGAAGAGGGACACCCCTACAGTGACTTTAGCTAATGACAGAGAGAAAATCTACAACTTTGTGCCTAGCAGAGCCACACCTAGCAGTGACCATTGGTAACCAAGGGACCAGCCCAGCAGCACCAGTCACATGAGACCAGAATGGACCAATATCCAGCACACACACACACACACACACACACACACACACTCAGCAGAGTTTATAACACTGTCAGAGATGACATGACATGTGAGGCCAACAGGGAGCAAGCCCAGAAGAAGCAGATGACACAACCAGAAGATGTCAGTAGACTTAGAAGCAAAAGTGTGAGCTGTCCTCCACAAATGTTCTCCATATGTGTGGCTCCTCAATGTGTGTGTTTCTTGGTGTGTCAACTTTTCTCACCAATTATGTGTGTTTGTGAGAGAATGAGCCCAAATGGGAAATGTTCTATTGCTACTTTTCTTATTATATTACACATATTATTATGTAATACTTTCTTTAATGAGGCTTGTCTTTTATTTTGAATTTCCCACTAGTTTCTCACCTGAATGGCACCAGGCAGGGATAGAAAATTCAGGGGAGTGGGGAGTAAGTTGCCAAATTATTGCACTTAGCAGGGCATTTAGAACCAAGAGACTGTAGTACTTTACAGTAGTCACACTAGAACAACCTGCAGTCACCACATTAGAAAATCTTGTCAGAGAGGCAAGCCGCAGAGAGACTTATGAGTAGTGAATTTGTGATACTGTGAGTGGGAGTCACTTTTTTCATTAGGTCAGGTGATATCTCACCCCCTTTCTGGCTTACATGCTAAAAACACCAGCAAATATTGCTGGAGCCTAACTAGAGAAGAAGGCATAGATTGTGGCAAAGTGCTGAGCAGAAATGCTGGGGGGCAGTTTGGGGGCAGATCTGTGATGTATATTTCATAGGTAAGACCAAGAAGACTCCTGACTCTGAATCCTCTGAGCCAAAGTAGATATTTCTCCCTTTTCCCTCACTGACTTTGAACAAAGATCTTGGAAATGGACTTTCCTAAAAGTTCCTTCTGGCGTACTAAGAACATTCAGTTGAAGACAAGAAAGGGGTGGGAGCTGAATTTTTTATTTCAGATAGCTGCCAGCGTGATGGAGCCATCAGGAGTTTCAATACTGTGTCTTTTTAATTCCAATATCATGCTGTAAATGTACTCTAATCTATAATTCAAGTGTTTTCCTGTGGCTCTCAAAAAATTGGGAAGAAGATAAGAAGCTTGATGGGATGGAAGCAAATATAAACCCATTGAGATAAATTATGAAATATGGTATGATGATGCTTTTTTACATTTTAAACCCAAGATTGAGCCAAGAGGGAACCCAAGCAGGCGCTGGGAGTTAGGGAGTGCCATCTGGCACATGCACACAGAGATCCAAGCTGGAATTCTACATCTGCACATGTATTAGAGGTTTGGGTTTGACAGCCCAAGCTTGGAGCACCACCTGGTGGTTTATGCTAAAATTGCATTTTGAGTAGCAGTGCCCGCCTATGCTTCTGGCAGGTACATAGGCATTATGTTGAGCCAACTATCTCTCCTCCTCCTATGCCCAGAAACAAGCTGCACTAGTAAAAGGGAGAATTGCCTTCATTAACACCAACACACTAGTACAATTAAATGTCTCTTTGAACTAATTATGTCCTCTATTTGCCTAGTAAAAAGTGAAAACATTAGGGCTTGTGAACTACACATAGAATAATGTGAACCTGGGGTAGCTTTTCTGGGCAATACGCAAGAAGGGAGATGCTCCAGGCTCTACACATCCATTGAAGAATCATATATGATCTTAACAGCTTAACCTTGTTAGATAGGAGCTTTTAAGGTTGCATTTCACCCTACTGAGTAAAATGCGTTATTGTACTCAAAAAATAATAAATGCAATTGAATCTTATATTCTTTTCAACTTTTAATCATTTATGTGAATGTGAAGATACAGTCTGCAAAGCATTGTGAAATTTTTTTTTCTTTTTTCTCATACTTTCATCAGTAACTGGTGCTGAGTTCTGGTTCCATCAGGCCCTTGGGGACCTGATCACCAGGTATATACTAACCCAGATTCCTGGCCTTTTTACCTATATTTGAGAATTTGAGTGTATCACAGAATCTCAAAGTTATCTTTGACTCTTCCCTCCTTCTTACCCTTGTGTCCAATCAGTTGTGAGTTTTGTCATTCTACTTCCCACAATATCTCTTCTTCTTCTTCTTCTTCTTCTTCTTCTTCTTCTTCTTCTTCTTCTTTTTTCCAATGGGGTTAAGTGACTTGTCCAGGGTCACACAGCTAGTAAGTGCTATGTGTCTGAGGCTGGATTTGAGGTCCTCCTGACTGCAGGGCTGGTGCTCTATCCACTGCACCACCTAGCTGTCCCTAATCCATCTTCTTCTATCTATTCACATGGCCACCACCCAAGATAAGGCCCTTATCACCTTTCACCTCTACTATTTTAATAGCTTCTTAGACTCTTTGCATCCAGTGTGTCTTGTCTCCAATCCATCCTCCCCATAGATGCCTCCATAACCTTCCTAAAGCACAAGTCTGACCATATCATTTCCCCTCTCAATAATTTTCAGTAGCTTACTAGTATCTCTAGGCCAAACACAAACTCTTCAGTTGTAAACTTTTCACAATATGACTCTATCCTCATTTCCAGACTTATTTCCTTTTGCCTATTTTACTGTTCAATCAAATTGACCTGCTAGATGTTCCACAAACTCAACATTCCGTCTCTCCTCTCTCATGTTTTTGTACAGGTTTTCCCCATGTATGAAGTATATTCTATCCTGTCCTTAGTTCTATAGAATCCTTAGCTTCCTTCAGGGATTAATTCAAGCATTACTTCTTAGTGAAAAACTTTCCAGATTCCCCCTAGTTAATAGTGCTTCTCACCTCAAATTATCTTGTATCTATTTCCCTGTGCATATGCTGTATTCCCTAATAGAATATAAGTTCCCTGAGGGCAGGGATCTTTTTTGGGGGGTCTGTTTTTATTTCCTCAGTGCTTAATCCTCTGCCACAAACATAGTAGATGCTTAATAAATGCGTATTGAATTTAATTAAATTGGATACATAAATTGACTATCTTCATAAAGTTTTATAGACATTAAAAAAGGAATATGGCTTGATAGTTACTGATGTATTTTTGTTAGCCCTTTTTTGGGGATATCTAAGGATACTGACTCAGGCAGCTAGATAGGCATAATAGGTAGGGCCCTGGACCTGGGGTCAGGAAGATTTGAGTTCAAATTCAGCCTCAGATACTTTCTAGTTGTATGACCTGGGCAAATCACTTGACCTCTGTCTTAGTTTCAAATGGCCATAATAATAGTACCTACTTCACAGGGTGCTGTGAAGATCAAATCATTTCATATTTGTAAAGTGCTTGGCATAATACCTGGCACATAGTAGATGCTTAATAAATGCTTTTTTATTCCTCCTCCCCACACCTCACTTCATGTCACATAAGCACACTATCTATGCCTGGATCCAAGTCACTGATAGAAATGTTAAATAGCAAAAGGCCAAGAACAGATCATTAGAGTATTCCACTGGAGACCTCTTTCTAAGGTAATATGTTAAATCTGGACTAATTTGGATCTGGACCAATCTTCAATTAGTTCCAAATCCATATAATTTTACTGTCACCCAGACCATATTTTCCATATAGCATGAGTAACTTTTTCAAACTCCTCAATAAAATAAAAGCTAAAAAAGAAAATAAGGTCAGTCTTGTATAACCAATTCTTGAAGAAGTGATTGTTGGTTGAGGTGATTCCTAGGCTCTGTTGGGGCTTGCTGGTTGTGACAATTACTTTGCCTCAATTATTTTTCCTCCACGAAATGATGATGAATCCATTTCCTGTTTTTCAGTCAGGAGCTTGTTTAGATAGGTCAAGTTGGAACTGTTAATATAACATACATTGACTTCTCATCATTATCTTTTCTTCTATTTTGATGTTAATTTTTTACCTTTGTTCTAACCAGTGGATGATCTGTCTACAGATAATCTGATACTGAAATGATTCCCATAGCAGTAACCAGTCATTTCCTATTTTTTAAAATATAGTCTATTTCATTTCCTATGTGATGCTAAGTACTATCATGTCCAACACCTTCTTATTATCTTCTTGAAGAAAATATTCATGAAATACTGGCATGATGACTGTAAATCACCTACATGCTTTAAGGGCTTCTTTCTTAATCCCAAACTCTGTTTTCCAACATATTTTTTACCATCTTTACCTGTGCCACTTTTGTCTTGAAATCACCAAGTATCAAGGGATTTGTTGATTTGATTTGGAGGATATTCTCTAGTTCTTTGAATTATTCCTCTATTTTTTTCATCATTTGCAGCAGATATTGGGACACAAATTGCGATTATTACGAAAATTATTATGGAAATCCTCCCAGTTCTCACATGCCATGATGCCTCATATTATAAGTATTGGAAGGAGAGTGAATCAAATATACCATGAAGTGATCTTTCTTGTTACCCTTAGGAGCATAATGAAAGAACTCAACCAAGTCTTTTATTTGCCTTTCTGATGAGAACCTATGAGTCATTATTTCATTCAGTTGCAATTCATTTTTCCTTTTCAGATTTTATTTATGGCAAGAATGCCAATATGTCTGTGCTTAGTCCTGGGAGTATGTTAATTTACACATTTAGAATAGCAAACGGTTAAATTCATGTTTGTAAAAAAAAATTTCAAACCTTATGTGATTCTTAGTAATTGATCAAGTTTTTATTAAGTGCATATTATGTGGCATGTGCTGTGCTGAGTAGAGAGGACACAAAAAAAAAAATAGTCCCTGCCCTCAAGGAACTTTCATTTTAATGAAGGAGAAAATATATATAGGCATACTTCAGAGATATTGTAGGTTAGGTTCCAGAACACTACACTCACTAGTCATAATTTTTGATAGTCTTTCGTATAACTAGTATTTGTTGGAGAGGAATCAGGTCTGTGGGTGTAAACTTGGGGTACTCCTTCCTCTTTAAAGCATAGAAACCAGGAAAACAGCTTGAACCTAGAAAAAAATCTCTTACACCAGCAACACGTAAGGGGGGGGGGGAGCAGAGAGATATAATCTAGTCTTGTATTCCTCTCAGAAAGCAGTTTGACCAGTCTCAATAACCCTTTTCCTGATTCCCTCCAAAGAGGAATCAAAGTCTCTCTTGGCAAGTGGTAGACAAGATTCCAGAGATATCCATTCATGCTTCTCCATGAGCCCCATTTAGACAATTCAGGTACACATATACATATCTAGATGGGCAACACACAGAGACCCAACATAAATGAAGACATAGATTCTAAGAGGGAGAGGTGAGGAAGAAGAGTATTCTAGGCATGGACTCTACTCTATTATTTCCTAAATTTTGTCATTATTTCTGAGAAGTAGAAGGGAGCTGCACAGGACTGGGAATCATTTTGTCTTTTTTTGTTTGTTTGTTTCTGTTTCATGGATTGTTGTGACCAGCCTTCTGGTGATGACTGTCTCCATATTAGCTAGGCTAGTCCTTGGACAGCAGATGCAATCTGTCGATGGGACCATAGTCAAAGCCTTTCCAGCTTGTTAGAACTTCCTAGAGTTTGTACTCCATTGGAATAACCTTCAAGAACCCAGGATCAACTCTGTGCCACAATGAAGTATCAGGGTAGTTTTTTTTGTAGAAGTATAATAATGATAATAATAGCAATAACTACTTCTTTTTGTAAAAGCTTTATACTTTCAAAGCCCTTTAATATCCATTATCTCATTCATCCTGAAAGAAAGAGAGCCCAGGGATATATTATTATTCCCACTAGACAAATAAGGAAACTAAGACCCAGAAAGTTAATGCCCAATATCACAACAATGGATTAACTGTGGAGTTAGAATCTAAGTATCCTGACTCCACATATCACTTATGATATGAAAATAAAATTCTTGATCCTACTGGGGATGAATCTTGATTCCTGACCAAGCAACTATCTGCAAGATTGACCCTTTGTGTTTTCCTGCTATCTTCTGGATTTAGTATAGATTTGAGGCTGCCTTCTTCACATGCCAAGAAGGGTCTGCTGAGTTGCTGCCTCAGGGTCAGTCACTGGGCCTTCCACTTGGGAGGAAAAAGAAGGACCAATGGAAGAGGAAGGGATGGACAGAAAAATCAAGAAATGAAAACTTGAATTCATTTTATTTCCAACTAGACTATAAACGTTTTGAAGGCAGGAGTTTTTTTCCCTGCTTTCCCCCCTCAAAGAGAATGACAGAATTGGAATTTTTGAGGAAGACAGGACCTTAGAGATCATCTACTCTGATTCCTTCATTTGTCAAAGAAGGGAACATCGTAACATTGTAATTAGCAATTAAGTGCATCCCCTGTCATATGTCACAGTGTTTCATAGGTGAGTTTTGTCTTTCTAACCCAATTATGAGCTCCTTAAGGGCACAGAAAACATTTTTCCCTTTTTTTCTACTTAGTGATTAGCAAAGGGCTGGACTAGGTACATACTAGCTGCTCAATACATACTTCTTGCATGAATGAATGGATAGCCTAAGTTTAAGACTCCGCAAATAGAATTTTCTGATCCTGTCCCTCCTTTTGTCTTTTTTTCTCTTCCCTCTTCTTCTTCTTCTTCTTCTTCTTCTTCTTCTTCTTCTTCTTCTTTCTTCTCTTCCCCTTTTCCTCCTCTTTGAATTTCTACTTTTATCTTCATAATAACTGGTAATTATTTGATGCTTTGAATTTAGCAATATATTGATTTATAGCTAATCTACATCATCACTGTGAAGTTCTGGAAAGAGAACAAATTGTTAAATTTTCAGTGAGCATTTACACTTTGGAAGCTGGCAAATGTTACAATTCAGGGCTTGATTTATTGTTTTGTTTCTTGTCCAGACTTAAGAAAGTGATGAAGAAAAATGTTAATAATGTGGATTAAACTTGAAAACATGTCTTGTGTCCACTTTCCCCTGGAAAGCCAATTGTTAAAACATTTAAAACATTTAGCAGCACAGTTTACCATTTGAAATATGTACCCATTCCCAAGGACTTATTATGAAAAATGCTATCCATCTCCAAAGAAAGAACTGATGGGGTCTGAATGCAGATCAAAGCATAATTTAAAAATTTTTTTCTTTATTTTTCTGGCTTGAGTAGCATGGAGCATGACTAATATGGAAATATGCTTTGCATGACTGCACATGTATAACCTATATCAAGTTGATTGCTTTCTCAATGAGGGGGAAGGGGAGAGACAAAGAGAATTTGTAACTTAAAATTTTAAAAAACCCAACATTAAAAATTGTTTTTACATGTAATTGGGAAAAATAAAATATTAAATAAAAATTTACTAGCACACTCCTGATGATAGTGTTATGATCCTCATTTTATAAATGAATGAATTAAAAGGCATTTTTAAGCATTTGCTAGGTACTAAGTATTGTGCTTAGCACTCAGGATAAACATACAAGAACAAAAATAATCCCTGCCTTCAAGGAGTTTAAGATTCTAATAAGGAAGACAATACTCACAGACACTTAGTGGCTATGGAGGGGCACTTTTCTCCTGAAGATTACAGTGCTGGTGAGGAGATTAGTAGGGGAGGACATTTATATTCCTTCTCAGGAACAAAGCTGGAGTTGATTTTATCATGATTAAAGAAATTGAGGGGTGTGGAAGATCAATGGAAAGAGAACCTGAAATGGCAAGGTTATTGAGAATATAGCTGTGAAGTGAAGCATCACAGGTTTTCCTAAAATTATAAGAAATGATAGGCAGTCAATAATTAGGACAGAAGGGCCCCAGGGAGTCAGTTCCAGAGGTAAAAGGGTTAAAATCTTCAGAATTTGTTTTCTGGTATTGTTGTAAAAGCAGTTGGGAAGGCTGTCAAGATGTCTGGGGAATAGGAAACGGAGTCCCGGAAAGTTTAAATGATTTGCTCAGGTAGTCATACAGCTACTAAGGAGCAGAGTCAGCACTTGAACCCAGATCTCCTGAGTCCAAGTCCCGCGCTCAAGAAGTGAGAAGGACCTTGGCGGTCATGAAGTACAATCCCCCTTCAAGTATTGGAATACCCTTTTTTTCAGTGTTCCAAGCAGGTGGCCATCCAGGATCCATAGTACCATTTGTTAACAAAGTAAATTGCATTTGATTTCAAATACTTAAGAATGTAGACAGAGACTCAACTGCTCTGACTCATCAGAGACCCAGGAAGTTAAATGAACTTGGGCATATTGGTTCTTGGCAAATTGTAGCACAGGCAAATTTGTTTTCACTTTCCTCATTCTATGACTTCTTAGCCCTCCCTCAGTATCAACCTTTTCATCTACTCATTCTCCGTGTGGTCCTTCTCCTTCTAAACCTGCTCTGAAGAAAGGGGCAGTGTGGTACAGTGTAAGGAGGACTGACTTGGAATTAGGACAACTGGATTCATATCTCAAACTTTGAATTTATGAGCTGTATGAGTAATCATGGACAAGACATTTTACCTCATTCTCAGTTTCTTCATCAGAAAAATAAGGATAATATTTCCATTATCTACCTCACAGAGTTCCAATGAAGAAAGTGCTTGGTAAACCTTAAAATTTTAGAGAACATGAAATAATAAAGAGTGAAATGAGCACAGCCAAGAGAACATTGTATACACTAACAGCAATACTGTTCGAAGAATAACTGAATGACTAAGCTATTGAGTATTATAAATATTTAAATCAGCTACAAAGGACCTATGAAGGAAGATGCTATCTATCTCCAGAGAAAGAATTGATAAAAGAAGTGTGCATAGTAAGGTTTTACATATATATAACATATATACATATATATGTGTACATATATACATATATGTGTGTGTCAAATAATGCCCTTCTCTTGTGTGGGGTGGGGAGAGAGGGATGGAGTTTGGAACTTAAAATGTAACAAAAAATAAATTAAATTAAATTTTTAAAAAGAGGTTTAAAAAAACCTTAGAGAAATTAATCCTAGACATTTACTATTGGAAGAGACTTCAGCAGCATCTAGTCTAACTCTATACTTAGTGACCTGTCAAGTGGTCATCCAACCTATGTTTGAAGACCTTTAGTGAGAGGAAGCCCACTACTTCTTAAAGTAGCCTATTCCACTTTTGTACAGCTTAACTGTTAAATTTTTACTGAGGAGCAACTAGATGGCACAGTGCATAGAGCACTGACCCTGGATTCAGGAGGACCTGAATTCAAATGTGGCCTCAGACACATAACACTTACTAGCTGTGTGACCCTGGACAAGTCACTTAACCCCATTGTCTAGACAAAAAAAAAAAAAGAAAAGAAAAGAAATTTTTCCTGAAATCCAGACTTCATTGCTCTCCTTGAGACTTCCAACCATTGTTCCTGATTCTTACATTTGGTGGCAAACTGAACAAGTGTAGTCTCTCTTCCCCATAACAGCCCTTCTAGCACTTGAAGATAGCTATCACATCTTCTGACCCTTTTCTTCTCAAGGCTAAAATAAAAAAAAAATCCTTCAATTCCTTTGACTGTTTCTCATTTGACAAATGAACTGTAATTATTACCACTACTTAGAAGCAAGCTGTGATCTGCTGATTTTATTATTACTACTAATAATAGGAAATTAATTCAAGAAGCATTAGTAAGTGCCTACTATGTGCAAGGCATTGTGATTTGGGATACAAAGACAAAAAGGAAACTATCCATGCCTTCAAGGATGCTTCCTTTTCACTTGAGCCGAGCTTTGAAGGGAGCTAAGAATTCTAAGAGGTAGAGATAAGGGAGTACATTTCAGGCAATGAGGAATAGCTTTGATGAAGGCTGAGATATGGGAGATGGCATCTTGAGTTCAGGGAATAGTTAGTAGGCCAGTTTGGTTGAAACACATGTGAAAGAGAAGAATATGAAAAATTCTGAAAAGGTGGAATCAGATTGTGGAGGGCTTTGAATGTCTGACTGATAAATTTGCATTTTTTTCCTAGAGGTGTTAAGGAGCCATTAAAGATTTTTGAATAGAGGAGTGATATGATCAGACTTATGTTTTAGAAATATTGATTTGCTGACTGGGACCAATTGAAAGCTATTATAACATTCCAGATGATTGGTGATGAGGGACTAAAGAAAGGTGTTAGCCTTGTGAGATCAGAAAGGACCAGAAATATTATCTTGTAATAAGTTATAAATGGCTAATAGTTGAAAGTATTATCCCTGATGAGGAAATTTTTATTTTAGTAGGGACCAAAATGTATAGGAAAGAAATTCAAATTGTGAGACTTCGGGTACGAGCAAGTAGGTAGGGGTTAGGGGTTAGTTTGGGGAGAGAAGGAACCTTCTCAGAACCTCTGAAATCACATAGAGTAAAGCAAATTCCTGCCTCTGTCTATACGTGAGTTCTATCCTACTGATGACAAATTTCAGGTGTTCAAGTATAACAGTTACAAGTAATGAAGTAGAAATGACAATAAAGAGAAGAAAGATGGGGAAAGCAATCAAGTTGGATCAAATATAGAGAAGATCCATGCTAGAGTAGATGCAATTGTGAGGGCATTGAGGTGCTGGTTTACAAGGTATATAAAGGAGGGGAAGATTGAAAAGACATGGGGAAAAAAAAAACCTCTCAAACCATATTTATCTAAGAAAAAAAGATGACTGAGAAAGCATTAAAACTAGAGCTCTATTTACCTACTCTCTAGTTTGTATAAGTGCATTATTGGGGTCATCTAAAGACTAATTAAGGGCATCCTTGATGAGGGCATTAGTAGAGAATAATCAGGCCTTCCCAAATGATATTCAACAATGGACCACATCTTTACCATCTCACAATTGACTGACAGATTTAAACAATATATGATGCCATTGTGCTTAGTAATTGTTGATTTAAAAAAGTATTATCTTTATTAGAGTAAAACACCACTTTATAAACTCTGTTACAGAAAAGTGTTTCCCATCCACATATCAAGGTCATTCATTAGAACTTGGAAATTAACAAGAGAAATAATCCTACCTTGTGATTATCTAATAACAATCATTAAATGAAGCCTAAAACTGGGAGAGATGTATGATGGCTAAAACTATTTGCCACTGTGATGGAGGAGATCTAGTGTAGAGTCCAGATTGAGGAGGGATCCTCAGTGGATGGTGAGGTTCTCTGTTGAAGATGGCATTGTGCTGATTGCATCAATTCCCCAAGACACTGCAGAGCCTCCTAGAAGAGATCTGCAGTCACTAAAAGGAGTTTAGCCTTCTAATTGTATCTATATTTAGGACAGACAATACAGATGAATAGTGAGATAAGACCAGAGTTGAAAAAGAGAAGGAGGAAAGACAGAGGGGGGAACTTTTGGGAAACTGGAAATCTCTTTCAACAGCCCAAGTTTCCCATAACAGCAAAATTCTATTTTTTCAACCCAAACATTTTACCAGTATTGCTGCATGGCAGTGTATGCTCTGAGGTTCAGTTTCCCAGCACCACTCAGAATAGCAGGTCAGGTACCCAGAGCTGAATTAATACTTCTCTCCCTCAGAGTTCTTTGGGTAACTTTTTTGGGATTATGAGTTCTAATACTATAATTCATGAGCCCCCATTCAATATTTCCCAGTTTCAGTTAACCAGTTAGCATCTCTTTTACAAAGGTATATTTACTAAGAAGGTATAGCAAAGACTGAAGTACAGTACAATGACATCCTCCAATCCTGAGGTTTATTCATTTTCTTCTACACACTCCTCTCTGGTCCCTGGAAAGAAGAGATTCACACCAAAAGGGGTTGCTACAAATCATACCTACCTCCCAACCTGGGAGGAAGACGGTAGACACTTCCTGGCCCTGGTAACCTTAAGTATATCTACTCATTTTCCAGTCAGCAGCCAATTTAAAGGTTTTTCATCACCAATACCTTTGCAGGAAGCAGTCAGAGGATACCTGAGCCTGCTCTAAAATGGGGAAAGAGTACCTCCATTATACATGCCCATAAGCTGGTTCTCCAAGCCTCCATGTAGGTTGGTAATAGACAGGGTATATTGTGCATGTTCTATGGACTGAATTTGCATTGGCCAATATGCCTATTGCAGCAGTGACAACTGGAATATCACTAAAGAACCTAAAGATGAGTATCACTAAAGGGCAAAGGAAAGATACATGGTGGTTGTAAGCAGGCCACGATGTATAACTGAAGAACGCCAAAGAACAGGAATAAGGAAGGTCATCAAAGGATTTTATGACAAAAAGAGAAGATGGGCTGCTTATAGGATAAGAGTGAGAGATGACAAGAGCATTCCACTTGTATAGTCTGATGTTAGGAGAAAGCAAGGAAAGACTCCAACACACTGGGTGGACCACTGTGGTGAGCTTTCGAAGGTCATAAAGTTTCACAGGATGGACAGGCATAGAGGGGTTTCCATCTGCATCATTGGAGAGAATAGATGAGATAAGAGATCCATTTGAGCATTAACTTTTTAACACCTTTGTTTCTGTCTCTGTCTCTCATCTCTCTCTGTCTCTCTGTCTCACCTCTCTTCTCTCTTTCTGTCTTCTCTCTGTCTTTTCTCTCTCTCTCTCTCTCTCTCTCTCTCTCTCGGTCTCTCTCTCTCTCCCTCTCCTCTCCCTTTCCCCTCTTCACTCTCTCCCTGTGTTGCCATCTCTCTCCTTCCCTGTCTTGCCTTCTCTTCTTCACCACCCCCTCTCTCTCAATCTGCAGCTCACCATTCCCCTCTAGTGGCCAAGTTAACCATTTTCCACAATTTTCCACAGCTCTCTGGAAACTTTACTAAGTTACTTGCGTTTTTTGCAAATCTGCTCTGTTCCCCCAGGAGACAGCAGAGGAGAGAGAGGTCCAACCTTAGCACCAGATCTTTTTAAAAATACCTTCCCTGCACTTTCATCTTCAAAGTACTATGCTTCCATTAATTAATCAGTGGCACTTAGGGCTTGAGTTCTGAAGCTCTGCTGAGCCATCTGTTCCCACCATCTCCATCCCCTCCACTTCTCTGGAATGGTGACAAGAGAGAGCTTCTAGCTCCTTTGGGGATGTGAAAAGAGGTTCTGAAGTTCAGTTCTACAACATGTCATCTGAAGTCCCTGGTCTATCCTGTTTAGAGTTGAGGGAATTGTTTTTTTCAAGATTAAAGCTCTCTGGTACCTTTGGGAATTCCATGATGGGCCTTGGTTCTGGGAGATTTTATAAAGTCAAAGTCTCCCTCAAGACTCATATCTGCTTGGCAACTGGGGACTTAAAGGAGCACTTAGATCTTCCTCAGTGATGGATTTCTCCTGGATATCAAACCAGGATTAAAGAAATTGGAAAACTGACTTGCAATCTGTGGGGTAGTATAAAGAGGCCTGGAGACTGAGGTCCTGCTTCCAACTGTGCTGATAACTGTGTGACTCTGGAAGCTGCAGAGGCAGATTTGATTAGGCTCCATGAAAGGAAAAACTTCCTACTAATCAGAGCTGTCTAAGATCAGAATAGACGATCACAAGAGGCAGTTAGTTCCCATGTCTGGGAGGTCTATAGGATTGAATGTCACAGAGGGGCTTCCCCCAAGCTAACCTCTGGGTCCCTTCCACTTTTGAGAGTCTGTGTCCTTGGGAAAGGCACTTCTCAGTGTGTTAATTTCCTCATTTATAAATTGAAGGCAGTGGACTGCAGGATCTTTATGAAACCTTAAAGCTCTGAGATTCCATTATCTGAATTTCTCTTCTCTAAATGCTGTGTAAATGTAGATACCCTGGCAATCAGCAGGAGCCCATTTAGGACATTAACATTAAATAAAACCTGTTTCCCCAAAGTCAGGGGGAAATCCTTCTGAATCAGGTGGGGTGGGCTCAAGGACTAGTATTCTTTTTTTTCCCAATTGTTTCATAGAATGAAACATAGGAAGCAAAACTAATACCCTCACTTGATCTCCTCCACAGAAAATGCCAAGGACAGATTCCTTTTCTTTCAAGGGAACTCTTGGTGCTGGGGCACAAAGCCAGGCTGCTGTCCTGGAAACTGAAACCTGTCTTCAGCCACTATAGCTTGCTCAGCATAGAAGCTAGAACCAAAAGCCACCTCTACCTTTCTGTCCCATTTCTCTCCCTCTCTCCTGTCCCAAGCTAGTTGAAGCTCAGATCAAGTTCCAAAAAAAGAGGAGGAACAGGGAGAAGAGGGACAGGGATATCCAAGGAAATGATACTTCTGTGGTCAGTTCTTTTCCTCTTCCCCTTGATAGAATTGTCAAATGTCAGAGAGAGGGATTTTGAGAGCACAGAATATCAGAGCTGGAAGGGCCTTAGAACACAGAATGTTAGAGCTGAAAGGGCCTTAGGATACAGAATGTCATAACTGAAAAGGAACCTTAAAGTAAGTCAGAGCTGGAAGGCAGCTTTTCTACAGTGAACTTTTTTTTTTCTTTCCAAAACTTTTCTAAAAGCAGGTCTGGCTATGTCATTCCCCCATTCAAAAATCTTGTTGCTTTTAGGATAAAACACAAATTCCTCAGCTTGGCATTTAATTCTCCTCCCCATCTGGCTTTCACCTATCCTTCCAGTTTCATTTCATATTTCTCTTCTTCATATATTCTATTTTCCTACCAAACCGGAATGTTAGCTGTTCCTCAAACTTTTTTTTTAAAAATAAGTATTGTTGTCAATTACACTTAAAAACAATTTTTAACATTCATTTAAAAATTTTTGAGTTCTAAATTCTCCCCCCACCCCATCTGTTCCCCAAAGTTGACATGCTTTCTCCTGGGTTTTGTCTCCACTATCTCTTATGCCTGGAATGCACTGCCTTCTTACAATTCACTTGCTCCAAGGCTAATTTAAGGTGCATCTTCCTTTTTGAAGCTTCCCCAGATTTCCTCATTTATATCACTTTCTTTCCATCTTCAAAGTACCTTTTCTTTACATATCTGTGTATATTTTGTCTTTTCCCAGTAAAATATGCCTTGAGGACAGGGTCCATTTGTCGTTTATTGCCTTCTATCCCCAATGACTATCAGCAAGCAGGCCTTTGGTAGAGAAAAGGAATGCAAAGGCCAGGATGATCTCTTGAGAACTACCTAATGGTACTTTATTTTAAAGAACAGTTATGCGCATTAACTCTCTAATAACCTTGGAGTTACTGCAAATTGGGCCCTGAACTGTCAAGTATCATGCTGTATGTTTGTCAAAGGAGAAGGAACACTGGCCTCCTCTGAGCTAGGGCAAAGTGCCTTGACCATAGCAGTCTACCTTGAGGCCCACTCAATGTCCAGGCTTCTAACTTCTCAACCCCCTTGATAACTGCCTTCCTACCCTGAAGATACCTCTGCCTGGAGTTCTGCTCTTCTGAATGGTGAGTCTCTAGCCAAGATTACCGTTTTATGAGAGGCTCAGGCCATGTTCTCTTCACTCACTCTCTAAACTTCACTTTCTTTCCAGCAGAAGGAGATAGGCAATTGATCTGGTACCCCCTCCCAACTCTGTGGCTCCCCTTTACGTGTTGTCTTCCCTCCATAGAATGTAAGCTCTTTGAGGGTAGAGACAGCAGTCAGTCAAAGCAAAAACATGTCATACTTGTATCTTATTGAGGAATTACTTAGCCCAAAGATCCTAAGATGCTCTTGGGAAGTAGTTCCTCCCACTTTGGACTGTTTGACTGAAAGTTTATAAATCAAGAGGCAAGATAAAAGGTTTCATTATCAGCAGCTGGTGGGCAGTTGATAGGTGACTAGTAACAGAACCAAGGGAGATACATGCATGCATACATACATACATACATACATACACAGGACTTTACCCAGCCTTAAGGCAAGGGGCAAAAGGAATCTCTTAGCTGAGGTTACTTAGGTATTTTCTTATTGAATAATAGGGACAGGATGTCAGGTGATTTGGGGGGAAGTGATGTTTTAAATGGAGTTTGGATTTGTAAACTTTGTTTCCTGGGCAGCTAGGTGATGCAGTGGATAGAACACTGGGCTTGGAACCAGTAAGACTCATCTTTGTGAATTCAAACCTGGTTTCAGCTGCTTGCTAGCTGTGTAACCCTAGACAAATCACTTAGCCTTGTTTACCTCAGTTTCTCAGCTGTAAAATCAAATCTTTGCCAAGAAAATCCCCAAAAAATGGGGTCAAGAAGAGTCAGCCATGACTTGTTGTCTGAGGATTTACCAAAGATCGTGTTTATTCTGGTAGTTAATCCTATCAGAATGGGACTGGAGGTCTCCAAGATAGTGAAGACCTCCTTCCAGATAGAATTAATGGGCTTATCTTGTTGAGTAAAATATAGAATAAGTGTCTGTATTTACACACTCCGGTAGCTCCCTTTAACCTCGAAAGCTACTTTTTCTGGGGAGACGTTTTCCCCAAATTTACAGCACTCAGGTTTTATCCATTTCCTCCACAATCCCCAACAAAAACATACCTGTAATTGTATCCCTAGTATTTACTGGAGTGCCTGGCACATAAGTGCTTAAAAGATGCTCTATCTAGCCACTTAATACTTGGTCCCCACACATTTCAACATGCATTTCTAGGTTTTTCCATAAATGGCCTTCCCATGTCTGGAATGCCCTCCTTCCATCTCCTCTTCAAATTCCCTAGCTTCCTTTCCAAAGAGCAGTTCAGGTGCCATCTTTTAAAGGCCTTCCCCATTCAACCTACTTATTTGCACTCTCTCATTCTCTAAATTACTTTGATAATAGTTTGCGTTTACTTACTTGTATACATATTGTATCTTCCCAGTAGAATGTAAGCTCTTTCAGCATAAGGACTGTTTGTTGTGTTGTTGTTTTGTCTTTGTATCCTCAGTATCTAGGATAACACTTTGTCCATAACAAACACTAACTAAATTGAGTTGAATCCTATTGAAGTGTCTCTCTTAAGGTCACCCCAGCAAATGCCGTCCCGTTCTAAATGATTACTTTCAGAACTGGACAGCTCCAAGGGGAGTCTAAACAGGGACTGGGTCAGAGTCTCCTCCTCTTCCAACAGAATTAGCCTTGTGAACTTGGGCAAGTCCCTTTCCCCTTGCGTTTCAGTTTCTTTATCTGCAAAATGATATTATTTATTTCAAAGTTCCCTTCCAGCCCTAAAGTTTTATACTTCATGTTCTGAGGTCTCTCAGCCCTGATATTCTTTCTGTATTCTTAGGTCTCTTCCAGTTATAAATCTCATCCAACGAGGTCAGCCGGATCTCTTTGAGGCTAGGCTCAGCTGGGCCTACAACTCCCAGTATGCCCCGGGGCGCACCTCCTCCCGCACTTCCGGCGTGCGGCGGCAGCGGCGGGTAGCGAGCCAGAGCGACGGCTGCGGGCCCAGGGCGGCGAGTGACAGGTCGCTACGGGGCCGGAGCTGGGGTCGGGGCCGGCACCGGGGTCTCTGGGGACTAACCTTTCTGCTTCTCTCGCTCCTCCGCCCGCGGTGACCTTCATGGGCCGCGAGCCCCCCGGCCCGAGGCGGCTGAAGCGGACTGTGTGAGGCTGCAGCGGCGGCGGGCGGCTGAGGCCGAGGGAGACTGAGGCTAGGGAGGCCCGGGCGCAGCCGGGCGCCGAAGGAGGGCGGCGATGTTCGTGCAGGAGGAGAAGATCTTCGCCAGGAAGGTCCTGAGGCTTCACATCTGCACCATGGAAGGCACCGAGTGGCTGGAGGAGGTCACCGAGGATACCACGGTGGAGAAGCTCAAAGAGCGCTGCCTCAAACACGTAAGGAGCCCCCGCAGACCCCGGCGGGCCCTGCCTCCCGCGGCCCCGCTCGGCTGCCCCATCCCCATTCACCCCGTCCTGACCCCACATGCCGCGTCCCCTCCTTCCCACGGTGGCATACAAATGAGACCCGATCTGCTCTCTCTTCTCTCCTCCGTTTACATTTTCCTTCCCCCTCTTAATCCCCTCCCTTTTCTTTCCTTTTCACTTCACTGCCCTCTTTTTCACTGATATTTCTTCCTCCATTCTTCCTTCTTTGTCTCCTTTTCCCTACTTATAGTTTTGTCTCCTTCCTTTTCATCCTTTGCTAAAGTTTTTTTTCTCCCACTTAATCCACTTTCTTCCTTCTTCCTTTTCACTCCTCCCATTTCTGTTTTTTCTCACACTTAACCTCACTTTCTCTCCCTTCCTTTTCTTCCTTTCCTCATCTTACAGCTTATTCTACCAAATAATTCATAAGTATTAAATGCTTACTATGAAACAATCCCTACTTTAAAAAGGAGCTTACTCTCTGATAGAGGAATAATCAAGGATATCTATCTTATCTGTATCGGCATAGATATAGGATGTGTGTGTATGTAGGAATAGGAGAGAGAGGGGTATATAGGTACATATATGTTTATGTAGAAACCCTAAATGTAAAGAAAGTAAAAAATGCGAAGTAGTTAAATTTAAAATAGTTTGAGAGGGAGGGCGCTGGAAGTTGAGAAGCTCCACCCCTTCCTCTAATCTTTTCATATTTTTCCTGTTTTTAGCTACCTTCTACTTTTTTTCCCACATTTTCCTTCCCAATTATAGTTTCCTGTGACTTTTTTCCTCTTCCATTCTTTTCTTCTATCACTTGCTCTTTGCTAATTTCTTTCTTCAATTTAAACCCACCTAGCTCATTTTTCCATTTCTTTTTGCCCATTTATATTTTCCTCCCTTCACTTTACCACTTTATCACTTTCCTTCTTTTCTTCCCCTCTTATAGTTTAGTTTCTTTTTATTCTCTTTCTTCTATATCTCTTCTTTCCCTTTTTTCCTCCTTCAGTTGTTTTTTCCCCCTTTTCCTCCTTCCCTCTTTTGATTTTTAATTTTTCACCTCATCTCCCTTTGCTTTGACATATTTCCTTGATGTCATTCAATAACCCTTAGTCCATGAACTCATTTTCACCCACCTCCTTTCTGTTTCCCCTGGCTTTTCCTTCTTTCTCTTTTTGTAGTACACTGGGTTCTAGTCCTAACTTTGCTACCAACAAGCTATGTAACTTTAGGCAAGGGACAGCCTTTCTGGACCTTAGCTTTTCCATCTGCAAAATAAGGTGGTTGCACCACATGATCTTTAAAGGACTTTTCTAGTTCTGTCATCCTGTTATTTTCTTCTTTTCTAAGGGAATATGGAACTATAGAGGGAGATAGGTAGGATACTAGACACTTACCCTTATTACATAATCTGCTTCAACTCCTTTGATGAGTCAAGGAAATTTTGAAAAGGATCTTTATATTCCTCTGTCACTTTCAGTGATGTACAGTAGGGATGAAGAGGCAGCCTGGATCATTGATTCAAATTCTGCCTGTAACACATACTGGCTGTGTGACCTTGTGTGTCCCTTAACCTCTCAGTGCTGTAGGCAGAGAAGGTGCTAACTTTCATTGGGAGGAGGAGTTTCTTAATTATAAAACCTGGGACTTTTCTTGTTAACTGTTATTTTTGTTGCCTGTTGGCCAAAGCAGGGTTTTTTTTTCCTTGCCTGAAACCACTAAAATATTACCTCTCCTCTCCAGGCATTCCTCTTTGGTTTGAAATTAGTATTTTTAAGAAAAAAAGACCAAAACTGATTCCTGATTTCTGATTTTCTGAGATGACCACATTTTTAAATTTATTGCACACACATGAGATATGTGTGTGTATGTATCATATATTATATAACTAATGGCTGAAATGAATTCCTGGAGATTTATTCATTTCTGTAAAATTTAACTTTATAACACTTATAGTTCCATAGATCAAATTTATAAATGCCTAATTAAATAGGATACTTGTCGCTATGATTACATAAAGTGTTGTGCCTGAGGCTATTGCCTCAATTAGAATTGGGAGAAAAGCAGTTGACTGTGTCACCGCGGTAGACCCTTCGTGAAGTATTTATGTAATATTCATGTTATAAGGTATATGTGACTATGTAACATGTATGTTGTAATCCATATGTGATACATCAATTATCCTTGAATGTTAAAATATGGATAAATTTTATCGCAGAGATTCCTTGGTGTTATAGTAAACCATCTAAACCAGATTGATTTATAGTTGTTTTCAGAGATTAATGAAAACTATTCTGTAGAGTAGCTATTGTTATAGAGTTAGCCACTAAAATATGGAGTGTAGCCTGTTACTGTTTACTTACTTGGTATAGAACTATGGAGGGAGAGAGAACAGGACCTATTTTATTTTAATTGCTGAGAAGGCATTTACATATTGAAAAGATGCCTGGATTCTGAGTCCAAAGTCTTGATTTAAGTTCTGACCTTTTCACTTTCTTGTGTAACTGAGCTTGCTTGTTGCTTCCCTTCTTTAAGCTTCAGTTTCCTTATTCATAAGATGGTGATGATAATACATTGCTTGCTTCAAAAGGTTGTTTCATAGAAAGGGCTTTGTAAACTCTAAAATACTGTATACATATGAGCTAAAAATGAGGCGCACAGGTCAAGATAGTGATACTTAACGTCCTGGTTCTAGAGGTTATACATTTAAGATTGCTTCCTTTTTTTTTCCCTTGAAAATTCAATATAGTCCTTAGATTTCTGGAAGACTATCAGTGTACCCTTTAACTAGGAAAATTTGGACACAACCTGCTTTTCTTGCCACATTTTAGTCTCTGTGTATAATAACTGCCAGGCTTTGCTATTGTTTCTTATACAACTTTATGATAGTAGATGACCTTGAAATATGTTTCTACTTAAAAAATTAAAAAATTTTTTTTACTGAATTAAGTGCTTGTGAAGTTCACACTCCAGGTGGTTAGTAGGCAATAACTTACCAGTCAGTGACATTTAGTAGCAATGCTTTTTAACTGATAGTATAGATTTACATTGCTGTTATATTTTATGAAGGGGGATCAGGAAATGGAAAATTCTTCACTGATCACAAATACATGTTAATGAATTTCTGGAATACCTTAAGGTAAATTAAGCAGCCAATTTAGATAGGATGCTAATTAGTATATTCTGAAATTTATTGTTCTAGTAAGTACTAGAGTACATAGTTATTGTTGTTTTTTTAATTAAATTCCTTAACTTGAATTTTTTCTTCTCTGTGTAGTCTCCCCAGGTATATGAGATAGGCCACCAAAGGTATGTTACATTGAGTGAGTGAGACATAAATTACTGTGTAATGATAGCTAAGTAATCAGAAGTATTTCCACCTCTACATCCCTTACCATTCTACTGGATTTGGGCTATCCCTTAGCTGCAGTCAGAATTCATTAGGGAAGTGATAATTCTGAAGTTGTATATGTGAATGTCACCCTGGAAACCAGTTCCTGAATGTCACCTATGCTGCAGAGTAGTAATACCAGAGTGTGTATTTTAGTTTATATTATACCTTCTCATTTTTTCCCTGATGTATTCTTAGCCTATCAATGATTTTCTTCCTCTATCCCTGCCATCTTTGATGAAAGGAAATGTATGTTCTTTTTCACAGCATCTAGAAATTTAATAATATTGTTGTTATTTAAAGATGTTAATAATACTAATGAAAGGATTACCTTTACCAGACTGTCTTTTTACAAACTAGGATCACCATTGTGTTCTAGATCTTAAACTTTTTAAAAATGTCAAAATTAACGCTCTTGTCCTATGGGTTCAGTTATAAAAACTGTCTGTGATATTTTTGAGGTATACGTTAAAATCTCAACTAATTGTCTAAACTTAAAAACATGGTAACTAACACAGTATTTAGATCATATCATTAATATGAAGGCAAACAAGCTTCTCTAGAAAATTTAGTTAACTAGCTAGTCAGTAACAATAACTGTAATTACATTGGGTGTATACTTTGACCAACCGTGGTGCAACTTAGCTAGGTAGGATTGATGTTGAAAGAGTTATGAGTTGTATTGGTGACCTAAATGTAGATATCTTTGTTGTGTCCTAACTACCACACCCTGATCTGCACTAAAACAGCTTAGCATGTAATAGTGATTACTCATTCTTAGGTTCTGTTTCTTAGGTCTTGTTCAGACTCACCAGACCAGTATGAGGTTTGTATTGGAAAATTAAATTTCATAAGATAGGTTCTGAACTTTATAATTCAAATATCCCACTATAAAAAAAACAAGCATTGTTTATGGGAATAGAGCTATTTTATGGTTCAGAGAGGAAAAAGTTCATTTCTGTGTCATAAATATTGATAGTACATTTAAATGGAAAATGGCTCTTACCCCTGTTTTACTTAAATGGTCATCTCATTCTAAAGTCTTGATAATCATTCTGTTTTACTGGTTTCCATCTAAGGGTAACAAAAAAGAAATGATACAAAACTGGAGTCTCTGAAAAATGTCACAGTTTATAAAAAATGTCAAAATGCGTTCAGGGTTTTTGAGAGTTTATAGAACATTGTTCCTTTACTGTATCTCTGTCCTCAGTAACTTCAAGGCAAAATGGTAAGTAGTCAGGAATGGATGTCAGGTATTAAGGATAAAATTTATATAACTGAGCCATTTGGAAAATAGAAGTTGTTTAATAGGGGCTAAAAATTCTCTGATTATAATCATGTGGTGGCCTACTTATGTTCAGGTAAATAGCAGTCTCCATTTCTTTATTTTCCAATCTGTAAGAGGACTTATCTGGCAAAGATATTGTCAACTAGGTTATTACTTGTAAAACACTGAACAAGCTATTTAACTTGACGTTATTGTCCATCCCATATTTAGGGGATTTTACTACTTAGCCCTAGTTAATCAATATTAATAATCAAGTGAGTATGAAAATATTAATTTCATTCTAAGTTTTAAAGTGTTTTTGTTTAGCTTTAATAATGACAAGCATATAATTTTTTTTTAACTTTTAGTTCAGTGTCGTTTTTGGTGTTTTTGTAGCTTGTTTATCCATTATTGATTTCAGTATATATTTTCATATTACAAATAACATTTTTATATGCTTTTCATTTTATATTTGTTGAATAATTGTTCTTGTTGGAAGAGTTTTAATTCCTGAACATATTTCAACATATCTAGTATCAGTCAGTCAATAAGAATATATCAAGTGCCTACTCTGTGCCCAGGCATTGTGCTAGATTTTGGGAAAACAAAAGCAAAACAGTCCCGGCCCTCAAGGAGCTTACATTCTAATGGGGAAGATCACATTTATTGAGCGCTTGCATTGTGTATACAAAGATGAAAGCAGTCACATCTCCGGCCTTCAGAGTTTATATTCCAGTAAAGATGGTTAATATACATACAGTTACAACTAGTCATAATATGATAAGGGTATGCTTAGCAGAATTCTTCTAAATAAGTTTAGATTGCATTTCCCAGCCCAGCATAAATTTTCTATATAAAACTCACATCTGCCTTAGAAGGAGTCTGACAAATTATAAACTTGAATAGTACAGCCAAGTAGATGAGCAGTAGCAATCAGAAGTCTGCAGGACTACTTTTTAGAATCACTGGCTTATGAAAGAAGAATTTTCTCAAAGAAAAAAAGTTCTTTAAGGATTATGTCCTTGATTTATTGATATCTCAAGCTATTATAAGCAGCTTGGTAGTGCAGTGGATAGAGTTCCTGGTCTGGAAACAGACTGTGAATTCAGATGCTTGCTAGCTATGTCTGGCCTTAGACACTTAGCAGCTGTGTGACCCTGAGCAAGTCACCCAACTCTATTTTCCTCAGTTTTCTCATCTGTAAAATGAACTGAAGAAGGAAATGGCAAACCATTCCACTATCTTTGCCAAGTAAACTCCAAATAGGGTCATGAAGAATTAGATACCACTGAAATGACTCAGCAACAAGCTATTATACCCTCTTAAATATGGGTGCTATTATAATAGGTTTTATGTTTAGGTTTGGTGCTTTTATGAAGGAATAAAAGTTTAGTTTTAGTTGTGACTTTTAAGTAAGAGGAGAGATTATATATTGACTTTCAAAATATATTTGTGGCACAATGGATAGAGCACCGGCCCTGGATTCAGGAGGACCTGAGTTCAAATGCGACCTCAAACACATAACACTTACTAGCTGTGTGACCCTGGGCAAGTCACTTAACACCATTGCCTAACAAAACAAAACAAAAACAAAAAAAAAAATAGAAATATATTTGATCAAATAACATTTGATTATTCATGGCAAGTTTTTTCAGCTCTGGTTATACTTCTTAGTTAAAATGAAAATGAAAGGATTTACCAAGAAATCTTTAATTTTATTTAAGAATGTTGCAGTTCATAAATGTTTTCTTTTTGTTCCATGTCTTTGGTTCAGTCTGACTAATGGACTTACTTGATTACCGTCGTTGACTCTACTTTTGCCTCTATAAAATTTGAACCATTATGTGTTGAATGAATACAACTAGAAACACTGATGTAGTAATATTCTTGAAAGTTATCACTGTAGGCCAATGAACACTATTGTATAAAGATGAGTCAATGTGAATTTGGATATATTTTGTCATTTGTTGCAGTGCAGTGCTAAAATAGACAAGTCAGGTGAAATCGTGAACTACTGTGTGAACCCAGGCAAAGATGTTATGGCACATAAAGATTATTATGCATACAAGACATGTTGTGATTATCACAATGGAACAGTCAATGTTGTCAGTCTTAATTCAAACTTTAAATATTGAGGTGGATTACAAAGGTTTTGTCTCATTTTTTAAATGAAATAAGAATTGAGACCCTTTTAACTTTAAATGGCTATTTCTAGACTCCATTGTATTTGATTTGTCTAGAATTATACATATCTGGAAATTAGTTTTAGGAATGAATTTCTAACCTGTCATTATTTTAAGGCATTGTGAAAAGTCAGAGGAGATGAGAAAGAAAGCAAACATTCGAAAATTTTTGTGAGGATGAAGGAGTAGCAAGACTTTGGAGGGAATCAAATCATACATGGCGAAGGAGAAAAGAGAAAGCATTATTATTATACATATGCACATGGTATATTGTAGATGGGGTTATATGACATTGCTTAGGGAAGAGACCCTAGAAGAAATAATTTGTGTGTGAATGGAAATCTAAAATCTGCTGTGTGACCATTAGCAAATAATATAAATTATTCTTGTAGGTTTTGTTTGTAGAAAACTGATAATTGCTGAATGTGCCAGAACTGAAAGAGACTAGTAGGTTTAAATACTCTTTTCTTTTCCCAGTATTATGCTGGAGTGGTTAAGTGGGTAAGGTTCCTTTTTTAGGAATATTTTAATTTAATATAATTATTTTATTTGTGACATCTTTGACTGAAAAGATGCCTCTCTCCCTTCTCTTTTATCTGTGGGAGAAAGAAAAAATAAAAAGCAGAAAACATTAATTAAAAAAAAACCTTTAGATTCTTTGGGGATAGTGCTCTTAAAACCATTTATTCTATTTCATCTAATATTATCTATTGTTTTGAAAACCACAAATTTTCTGTCTAAAATAGGATATTTAATATAAATTGTAAAAATATATAAATAGGATATAAAATGAATATATTTAATAAACTAAATAGGATATAAAACAGGATATTTAACAAAAATTGTAAAACTGCTTGACTGACCACTCTTTATGTTTATTTGCAAACTATGTAATGTGCAGAAAAACTCTACTTTTTTTTCTTTAATTATACTGAATCTCTTGTCATATTTAGCTGAGTATATCTTCCTTGGCTTAGAAAACTGAAAACTGTTCCTAGGTAGTTCTAATTATCAGTACAGTATTCATACATGAAAGACAAGCAGTGTGACCTGTTGATTGAGGTCTGGCCTTAGGGTCAGGAAGACTTCGGTTCAAATTCTAGTTCTGGTACATGTTGGCTATGTGACTGTGAGTAAGTTATTTAACCTATCTCTGTCCCAGACAGCTCTCTTAAGACAACCAAGTTGCTAATCTGCAATGGTAGAAAGAATTTCCATACTGGGAGTGTCTTACACTGATGACATCCCTCCTCTCATCTCAATTGTTCTATTACTTTTGAAAGTGCAACTGTCCTAGTCACACAGGCTGGTGTCTTCTGTCATCCTTCACGCCATACTTTCATACACCCTACATATCAAACTGTTTTCAGATCTTGCCTTTTTAACCTTCATAACATGTCTCATATACATCCCCTTCCCTCCATTCACATAGCCATCACCCATGTACAGACCTTCGTCACCTGAACTTTTACACTAGCCTTCTAATTGGTCTCTCAGCTTCAACTCCCTCCCCACTCCATTCCATCCTCCACTTGGTTACCAAAGTGATCTTCCTAAAGTACAGGTGTAACCTTGTCACTATTCTATTCAATAAGCTACAGTGACTCCCTATTATCTCAAGGATCCAGTATGAAATCGTTGGCATTTACAACCTTGTCCTTTTCTACCTTTCCAGGCTTCTTGTACTTTAATCCTTTCAATGCATTTTACAGTCCAACTACATTGACTATTTTCTATTCCTCACACTGTAAGTTTCTCTGATGAAGGTCTTATTTCTAAGATATATAGAGAACTGAGTCAAATCTACAAAAATAAGAGCCATTCCCCCAAAATGATAAACAGTCAAAGGATATGAACAGGCAGTTTTCAGAAGAAGAAATCAAAACTGTCAATAACCATTTGAAAAACTCCAAATCACAAATAATTTGAGAAATGCAAATTAAAACGACTCTGAGGTACTATCTCACACTCATCAAATTGACTAATATGACAGAAAAGGAAAATGACAAATGCTGGAGCGGATTGTGAGAAAATAGGTACACATTTGCATTGGCTGTTACTCATGCCTGGAATATTCTCCTTCCTCACCTCTCACTTCTAGCTGTCTCTACCTTCCTTCAAGACTCACTTTAACACCTTCCACAGGAGGCCTTGGTCTCTCTTACTGCTGGTACCTTCCCTCTAAAATTACCTTTTATTTACACTGTATATATCTTGCATATACATTATTATGTGCTTGCTGTCTCTTCCACTAGAATGTGAGCTCCTTGAGAGCAGGGATTATATTTTTGCCTTTCTTTTTATTTCCAGTGCTTAGTAGTGCCTAGCACATGGTAGATATTTAATAAACGCTTGTTGACCGGATGAATGAAATCACAGATTTATAGTACCTTCCCCATTCCCCACCTCCAATCCCTGAAAAAAAATCATATGTAAAAATTTACATGTATTTCAGTACTTCAGTGAGTCAGTGGACATTGCTGAGGTTTGAAAAGCCTGAGAATCATAGTAGAGCTAGAAGGGGACTTTTAAAATAATTTAGTCCACTCCCTTGTCTTTTGCAAAAGAGGAAACTGAGGCTTAGAAAGACATTATTACTTGTCCCATTGCACATGGATAATAAGTAGCAAAGTCAAAATTTGAACCCAGTTCTTCAATTCCAAATCTAATGGTATTTCTAGTGTACCATACCACTTCTCATGGCTATCGTTATCCCCTTAAATCTTCTTTTCTTCAGCTTAGCATCTCTAATTTCATCTGGTTCATATATGATAGAATTTTGAGTCTCACATACGTTATTACATCCAGGAAGACAAAACAGTTGAGTGAATGGACTCGAAAGCAGTAGCTGCTGCCAGAAGCCCTTTCAAACACATTAGCCTCTTTCTCAGTCTGTAGGCACCAAGTAGAGGTTATCCTAGATTGCTAAAATGGTCCATAAAGTATAGTGTGGATAGGAAGGGCAACAAAAAAGCCAGGTGAGACCTCATGGCAGAGCAGCTACTAGAAAGTCTAGTTATTTGAGTGGTTTTCCTCTCTCAGCACTGGTACCAAACAAAAATGCTTTTACTTAATTAGTACTTACTAAAATTAAGCCTGAACTGTGAACTATAAGCTAGAAAGGACAACTAGTAAATGCTGGCATAGTTAACTAGGATTGTATTTTATTACCACAATGATTAGTGCGGAAGCTTGGTTATTTCTGATTCTCTTGGTCTATATTTTATTATTTTTTCTAGTGTGTACATGGGAACTTAGAAGACCCCAAAAGTGTAACACATCATAAATTAATACATGCTGCTTCAGAGAGGGTCCTGACAGACACCAAAACTATCTTAGAAGAAAACATTCAAGATAAAGGTAAGATAGCTTCATGATTAAGCTGCCTTATAGCAGTACCACTATGTAAACACAGAAATTTGATATTTTATTAGTTTGCTTTGTGTTAATTCTCAATACTGAGATTCAGAATGAAAAAGCAAGAAACCAAACTGCTGATCTTAATTTAAAAGTATTTTTTGTTTGCTTTCTGAAGTATTTGTGTAAAGTGATAGAAATATAAACTGAACAATAGACAATAGAACAACTTAAGTTTTATGAGAAATTTAATTTTTTTCAGAGCAAAATATAATCCACAGAAAGAGCTTCTGCAGGTTTGGTCAACTTGATAATTACAACTGGAAGAAGAGTCATTTTTATTATATAAACCACCTTTTAATTTATATATGGCAGTAATTTAATCATAAGTTATGTGATACTGGAGCTCTAAAGTTCCATATAGCACCAACATTATGTGGTTCACATGTTAAAGTTAAATGTCTATAAAACTGTATACACATTATTATGCCCTGAGTAACAGAAAGGAGTGTGTGTGTGTAGAATGAGAGAGAGGGAAGGGGTATCTTTTCATAATTCAAAATAACCTGTAGTTTCACTGTGTGTATTTCCTCCACCAAAACAGTTTATTGCCTTGGTATACGGTTTTCTTGAGTTTCTGTGGCTGAAAAATTCTGTTACCTGGTGACCAAGTCTCTATAAACTTAGCTAAGTTGGTCCTTGAACATCAGACATATTGGGCATTGCTGGGTTCATACCAAAAGGCTTTTCGTTTACTAAGACCTAGTAGACTTGTACTCTGTAGACTTTTAGAGCCCAACGTCATCTCCATGCCACAGCCTTTACTACATATAGCTATATGTGTGTGTTTGACAGATAATTCAAATAAGCCCTTATTAAGCAACTATTATATGTAAGTTCTGTTTGAGATTTACATAAGACTCTACCCTCTAGATATATACATCCATACTTACGTATATAAATACATGTAGATGCTAACCTTAGGGAGGCAGCATGGAAAGACCACTGGATGTAGAGCCAGAATATCTTGGTTCACATTTCAGCTCTGCTACTCAGTACCTATAAAACCTCAAGCAAGTCACTTAAACTCTCTGGACCTCACTTCCCTAATCTGGAAAATGAAATAATTATACTAAATTACCTTTGAGACCTCCTCACACATAAGAATGGTTATGGTCAACCCATGGAGCACTGGACCTGGAATCAGGAAGACCTGGGTTTAAATCCAGCCTCAGACATTTACTAGTTGTGTGACCTTGGTCAAATCACTTAACCTCTGTGCCTCAGATTCCTCATCTGTTAAACCCTACCTCTGAGGGTTGTTGTGAGGATAAAATGAGATATTTTTAAAGCAATTTGCAAACCTTAATGTGCTCTATACATGTTAACTATGATGATGACGTATTTCCCTTCTTTTATCAAAATTCTGATATGCCTGTATCTAACTATGAACTGTCATTCCATCTCTCTCTATGCCTCACCCCTCCTAACCCTTTGCCTTCACTGAGACCTTCAATCCTTCATCCTTCAATAACTTCTCAAGCCATTACACCTGCTCTGACTTCATTTTCCTCCCTTTTCAGAACTTATAGATGATCAATTCATTTCTACATTTTATTCTCAAATCCCTTGCTTCTTGTCATAGATGCTCAAATCTTGCCAAACCTCAGTTCTTGGATCACTCCCACCATCTACCCCTTAAACAGAGAGCTGGAGGAATTCACACAACCACAGTGACTGGGCACATTGTAAATTCTGACCAGCTTCAACTGGCCTTCACTGCATCATAGCAATCCTTTTACTCCTTTCTAATTGGTCCCTTATCCTACATTCCACAGAAGCTATTCCAAACCTCTCCTTATGCCTCCTACAGCTCTCCCTCCTTCCTCCTCTGTCAGCTGAAGACCTCGCCTCTTACTTTACTGAGAAAATTGAGGCCATTTGATGTGAGCTCCATCTTTGCCCATTCTCCTCATCTCAAAACTCCTTGGTATCATCCCACATCTCTGATGATGAAGTGGTTCTTCTCCTTGCCAAGGCCAGCTCCTATACTATCTCATTTTCTCTAACAGACTGAAAACTCAGTCATACCTTTTCTCCCATGAATCTTTAACTTCTCCCTATCTAGTTAGTAGTATCTTTCTTAACTACCTTCATACATAACCAAGCGTCCTCTATCTGTAAAAAACCTTCATTACAGCTTACCATCCTCAAACTATCACCCTACATCTCTTCTCTATTTCTTAGCCAAACTCCTAGAAAAAGATATCCATATTTACTGCCTCCACTTCCTCTCCTCTCACTCCTCAACCTTTTACAATTTGGCTTCCAGCTTCATCATTCAACTGAAACTGCTCTCTCCAAAGATACCAATGATCTCCTACTTGCCAGATCTGATGGTCTTTTCTCAGTTTCCATCCTTATCTATCTGTCTGCTGTATTTGAAATGGTTGACCACCAGACGAGAGCATCTTGAATACTCTCTCCTCTGGTTTTTTGTGGTTCTCCTCCTACCTGTCTACTCCTCCATCTGCTTTGCTGGTTTGACATCCGTATCACACTTCCTAACTGAGTGTTCCCAAAACTCTGTCCTAAGTCCCTTTCTCTTTTTCTTTTTTAATGGCCTCATTCACACCTAGAAATTAAACTATCATCTTTTTGCAGATTATTAAAAGATTTATATTCATCTCAATCTCTTCTAAGCTTCAACTTCATATCACAAATTGCCAATTGGACATTTCAAACTGGATGTTCCAGAGACCTCCCAAATCCAACATGTCTAAAACCAGAATTCTTTAAAACCTACCCCTCTTCTAAACTTCCCCATTTCTTCTGAAGTCACCACCATTCTTCCAATCTCCTAGGTTCTCAAAAGTAGTGTTCTCCTTGACTCCTCACTCTCCCTCACTCCACACAGTCAGTTGCCAAGTGTTGCCTTTTCTACCTTCACAGCATTTCTCTTATCTGACCCCTTTTCTCCTCTCACACAGTTGCCACTTTAGTTCATGCTCTCATCATCTCTCTCCTTGATTATTGCAATGCCCTCCTTATTGGCTTCTCTGCCTCCAGTCTCTCCCTGTTCCAATCCATCCTATATACTTGCTTAAGTGATTTTCCCTAAGTGCAAATATGTCATTCCCTTACTCAGTAAATTTCAGTTGCTTCCTGTTGTCTCTAGAATGAAAGATAAACTCTTCTGCTAAACTTTTAATACCTTTCACAACCTGTCCCCATCCTGTCTTTCCAGTTTCATTTATATTACTCCCCCTTCTGAATTCTGTGACTAGCAAACTGGCTGTCACTCTCTGTTCCTCACACATGATACTATCTCTTGTCTGCCTTTATCCTGATTATCTCCCCTTGCCTGAAATGATTTTTCACTCATTTCCACCTCACAAAATCACATTGTTCTCTGAAGACACAACTGAAACATCACATAAAGCGTTTCCCCAACTCTTAGTGCCCTCCCTCCCAAACTACCTTGTGTTTAACTTTTTATTTATTTCGTACATACTTATATTTGTATCTGTGGGCTGCTAGGTGGTGCAGTGGATAAAATGCTGGGCCTAGAGTCAGGAAGACTCATCTTCCTGAGTTCAAATCAGACTTCAGACATTTACTAGCTGTGTGACCCTGGGCAAGTCACTTAAGCTTGTTTACCTCAGTTTTCTCATCTGTAAGATGAGCTGGAGAAGAAAATGGCAACCCATTCTAGTATCTTTGCCAAGAAAGAAGAGTTGGACACGACTGAAATGACTAAACAACAAAATATTTGTATCTGTTTCCTCTATTAGAATGTAAGCTCCTTACAAGTATATATTATTTCATTCTTTGTATTTGCATCCCAGGTACACAGCACAATGTTTGACACAAAGTAGGCCTTAATAAAATATACTTATTGTTTGGTTCTAATAGCTTTTCAGATAGTTTTCAGAATCAGTAAGTCCACCGAATTTTTGCCACTTTACAAATCCCAACTAGTCCTTCTCACTTTCACCAGTGTCATAGCGATAATATATCCAATAGCTTGTGGTGAAATATTGCCTGAATCCTGTGTCATAATTTTTATTAAACTTTTGTTAACTACTGTACTACTTTTCTGCCTATATTACTTTTCACAGTTTACATGCAGTTGTGTATATGAACATAGTGTAATTAGTCTTATGTAAATAATAGAGGTGTGTTTCCGTAGACTCCTTGGTTTAGAAGAGATTCAGAGAGAACACCCAGGCCCTTTCACCCAGGCAATGCAGCATTTTAATGATCACAGGTACATTTCATGTATATATAGTTTTTTATTTTTGTTGACAAATATAATTTTCTTTCAGATGTTTTATTATTGGTAAAAAAACGAGCTCCTCCTCCTCCTCCAAAGATGACTGACGTCTCAGCTGAGGAAAAGGTTAGTTTCAGATAATAAATACTTGCTGATTAATTTCAAATCTTAGAGTCTGAGGATGTTTATAGTTTAAGATAAATTCTGTTGTTGTTAATACCATTATAGAGCAATAATCTGAATGATAAAACTATTTTCAGGTCCCAGCAGATTATCAATATGGTGTTTTGTTGTTATGGTTTCATAACTTTCTGTACTCCCTGATCTTGTCAACAAATTAATTTTTTCTTCCCTGGACACATAATAATCATGCTCTGAAACCTAATTGTGCCTTCTGTAAGAAAGGAGAGAGGGTAGGTGATCTCTGCTATCATTGAGCTCTTCTCAGTTGCTTCCTGCTACCAGTAAGCTAAAATTATCCATTATGCCCCTCTCTCCATACCTCAGATGTCTATGTCAGCCCTGATAGAAGAGCACAAATAATCTGGAAGAGCTCAACTATAGTGCCCTTCACCTGATTACTTCTCATATATTGATTAAAAAATCTAGCACAAAAAAGAGCCTACGTGAGGAAAGTGGTATTTCAGGATATTGTCTCTGTCCCCTACTTTGTTAAGACCTTATCTTTCCACTAATTGATTATGGAGTTATTAGACGTCAGTTTTCTTTCATCTTAAGTTGCAGAATAGAGGTGTGATTTTTATTAGTATGCTTTTTGTACAACCAAATTATCCTGTGACCAAAATTATAGAGCTTAGTATAATCATAGGTTTAGATCTGGAAGGGAGCTTAGAGGTCATCTAGTGCTTCCTCTTCATTTTACAGATGAGGCCCAATAAATGAAATGATTTGATTAAGGTAGTCTAAGCAGTAGGTGGCAGAGCCAGGATTCAAACCCAGGTTCTCTGACAATAAATTTAGTGCTCTTTTCACTCCACCTCCTTGTGAGACTAGAATCCCAGGTATTGTGACTCCAGCTCCAGAAATCTTGCCAGCCTTCTCCTTCCCTTTCCTGGGCCACCTATGAAACAACAAAGTAAAGTACTTTGGGTTTACTTTTCTTCTTTTTTTTCCTACTCAGCAAGCATGCTGGTTAGTGATGGAATGACTAAAAGAAAGAATCTATGACTTCCCTAAAGCCATCCTGAGTGGCAGAGGTGGTATTTGAATACAAGTCCTCTGAAAACAATCTAGTCTCTTTCTACTTCATCAGTGAGATTTGAACTGTAGTTTTCATATATTCACTTATTTTGATATCTAATGATAGATTTTCAGTGAAATATAAAATAAAACTGGATGCCAAAAAAAAAAAAAAACAAACCCCCAAAAAACAAGCTACTAATTCTCCAGGATTAGCTACAAAGCCTAAATTGCATAATAGTAAAATATAGTTTCATATTGCTGCGACACCAGAGTTTAGGCATGTGGCCATTCAGGAAGAGCTGTCTTAGAAGGTAAAAATCTTGATTCTCTCATAGTATGTTTATGTGTATTCATTTAACTTGTGTCTCTTGAAATAAAAATAATAATAATAACTTATTCTTCATGGCTTAAGGTTTGTAGAGAAAGCTTTGTAATGGATTAGAGAAAGTGGTCATCCCCTAGAGAAGTGGAAGGCCAAACTATTTTAAGACAGAATTGAGAGGGCTATGCTCATGTACTCAATACACTGAAAGAGTTATTTTAAGATATCAAGCTGCCTTACCATCTCCAGTTGGATCAAATTGTGAGGGGGTGGCTTTGGGCCACTGTGTGACCTCTTATCTTTAATTACACCTGGCCTCTAGCACACACATTGAATCAGCCAAACTATTGCCTTCTACATCTCTAGAACACACTCTCTCTTGATGAGAATTACTGAGGGGAAAAAGTCAGTTCTCAGGTTACATTTTTGAGCGTTCACTAAGCTGTCTTTCCTATTACTGCACACTTAAAGGCCCTATATCTAATATATACCAGGCAAATTTTCTGTTTTGTTACTATTTATCTGACTTTATTTAGCTCTATGTTGTTCAAGTTCTATTTGTTTTCAGCCTTCACCTTTAGCATATAGTCTTTAAGGAATCTCAATGAACTGGAAATACATAGGAAAGTAGAATTAAATTAGCTAGCATTTTCATCATGTGTTCATCTAGGGGTTGTACTGGGATCCACAATGTATGTTAAAAGGCCTTAGCTAAATCTTCTTAACTTTTTTGTGTAACGAACCTTTGTAACAGTCTGGACCCATTTTAAGAATAATATGTTTAAGTGAATAAAATAAAATACATAGGATTACAAAGGAAACCAATTATATTAAAATCTAGATATCAATTTTTTAAAGTTCAATGGCCTCAGGTTAAGAAGCCCTGACCTAAAGAGAGTTGACCTTTATATTCTTTAGCTATTTTATATATATAACCTTTGCAAGAACATGGATAGAAATTGCCCAAGATGAGGTTTAGGTGGGTTGTGAGTTGCATTTATGGAAGAAATATATGAGACCACAAATTCATTGAAGTATGTTTGACATTTTATGAAAGATGTAAAATTCTATGGCCCATCATAAAACTGTATAGTATTTATTTGTAGAAGGAAAAGGAGTATAAATCTATAAGGTTAAGAGAGGCATGGTGGTGTGGTAGAAAGAACACTGGAGTTGGACTCAAAAAACTGGTTTTCAGTCCCCACTGTACCACTCAGTAATTTTGTAACATTAGACAAGTGACATAGCCTCTCTTAGCATCATTTTTCTCACCTTACATACCTGCACTGTACTCCACAGGACTATTATGAGGTAATGTATAGAAAGCATTTTGCAACCTATAAAGGGCTATGTAAATATAAGGTAGTGTTACTATGTATAACTCTTCCCAAAATTAACATATCCACATCCCCAATTGCAGCTAATTAGAGCTCCAAGAATTATGCCGCCTAGTCAGACCTATGAGTTTACACGTTAAATTTTCACTTTCTCTCATTCCTTATTTCTAGTCACATTAATCAGTTTAAGACATCACATTTTTTCCATGTCCTAAATAATATGTTCCTGGTATGTTTTTGTGACTAAGCAGTGCAAAGAATTAATTTGAAAATTCTTATTTGGACCCATATGTCTTATAGAAAACTTAAGTTGTTGATGTGCCAGACAGTTTAATTGCTAAGCTTTGTCAGTTATTTATTAAATTTATTTATTTTCATTCCTTGATGGTTCTGTTTTTTGTTACTAAGTTTCTTAATTCTGTGTAGAAAAAGCAAGAACAAAAAGCTCCAGATAAAGATGCTATTCTCAAAGCAACAGCAAATATTCCTTCCCACAGTGTGGACAGGACTGTGGCCCATCACAGCATGAGAGATGTGAGTATTTGAAGATGTAACCTCATTTGACACATTTCTAAAATTCATCTAGTGAAAAAAATTTAAAGTCCAGATGATTTTGATTTAACAAGTGGAAAAAGGTTCTTTGAAAGTTGGATTAGAGAGTAAGATACTGAGTGAATATACTGACAGTTTCATAGAATTGTATAATCTTAGTGTTGGAAGAGACCTTAGAGGTCATCTCCTCCAATCTTTTACTATGCTAAGTGTGAATTCTGTTTCCACAACTCTATTTGGTAGGCTTCGAGGCTGTGCCTGGACTCTTCCAATGATGAGGAACTCACTTTTTACTTTTTAAACAACTCTTAATTGCTAGAAAGTTCTTTCTGATATTGCAGTAAAATTTGCTTTCCTTGAGCTTCCTATTATTGATGCTTATTTTGCTGGAACAGAAGAAATCCTACTTTTACGTGATAGCCCTTCATATAGCTGAAGACAATGATCATATTTTCTCTTAAGTCTTCTTTTCTGCAAGCTCAGTATCCCTAGTTCCTCAAATATTCCTCATATAAAATTATTTTGGTCCCTTGTTTATCTTGTTTACTTCTGAACATGCTCTAGTTTTCAATACTTAATTCAGTGCTTCAGGGATCAGTGAGTTCATCAATGTGAATAATCCTTCTACTGATACAGATTACTATCTTAGCTTAGTAGAGTACCATAGCTTAGTGTAGAGTCTTCATGAGTCTGTATGGCCCAACAAATGAATCACCTGATTGCCAACCTGTAATGATGAGCCCCTTTGAATTTCACTTATGTTGGTCCTCAGGTGGCAAGTAGGTATTGTCTGTCACTAAGCCATCCTTTTCAAAATTCTTTTTAAAATACGACATACGAAACAGAATGTGGTACTGTAGGTATTGTCTGATGAGGATAGGGAGTACAGTAGCAATATTTTCTCCCTTTTTCTGGACACTATAATTCTCCCTCGCATGTTATGAATGCTGCTTTTATACAGATTTTTTTCAAATAATTTAATTTTGAGTCATTTTATGGAGAAGATTTTGGTCCCCTAAGTTTCAAGTAATTTGAAGATGTTGGTTTCAAGTTAATTTGGATACCACCCAAACTAAGATATTGAATTTTATGCATAGAGACCGACTAGCAGCTACTTAGATTTTATCTTCTGTGTGTCTGACTAAGATTGGTAAGAACAGCCAGACCATATGGTGGTGATATGAGTCTGTCTTCCTCAAACACATTATAGAAAATACTTCTCTTGAGATTTGTCTAAATATTTCTTTGCTAATTAGGATATAATTGTTTCTAAAGAGGGCAGTGTGTATGTTTGCCTGCTTGATGTATTGTTAATGAATTATTCTGTTCCTTTGAACCTGATGATTCCGAGTTCTTTGTTGTCAAAGTTCATAAAACAGTAGAACTCTCTTGTTACATTGTTGGGGATAAAACTCATTTTATGGTCTGTGTCAGGGGTGGCCACATGTGACCTTGAGGCCGCAGGTTGCCTACTCCTGGTTTGTGTTGTTCTGGAGTTCTTTTGTATGTCAACCAGTCATTTATTAAGTGCCTACCATGTGCCAGGCACTATGCTATGTGCTAGGGATACAAAGAAAGGCAGTAGTTCTTGGTGGGGGGTGGGGTGGGATGAGGGGATGGGATTTTGGGGGAGAGTTGATATAATTTAGTCTCTGCTATATCAAAATCCCTGTAATAACCGTGTTATAATGGACTTCCTACTGTATTTCCAACAATTACTTCCTTCTAATTTAGAAAACCCCTTTGCTATAGCAGACTATATTCAGACAAGTCATTATTTTAGTATGACTGAAATTAGAAATCTGTATGTTTGTTCCGTCAAATTAAGGGAAGTCTGTTTTCTTCTATTAAATGAAGCAAAAGAGGAGATGTGCAGAATACTTAGCAACCAGTTAGCATAATGTTGTGTTTATTAAATGAAGCAAAGCTGAGTTTGTTCAATATATGTAGCAACCAGCTACCATCACTTTGTGCTTTTAGACTTGTATTATTATCCAGAAAGATTTGTGGGACACTAGAGACTCCAGACTATATTAGCATATGCTGATTTAAATAATAAGGATTTGATTACATTTGAACTACTCAACTAATTTCCCTGTCATTTCTGTTTCTTCCACCTTTCTTCCACCCCTATTCCTGCCCTGATAGATTTTGGCCTTTTTGATGTAAAATAGCAACATAATTTTGATGACTTGAAGCTGATAATTCAAATAAATTAAATAGCCTTTTTATACATGAAAGTCCTGATATAAAATAATGGTGCTATCAGCCTATTTCAGTTCTTTGGAGTCTTGTAGAAATAATTTACTTTTTTTCTTTTATTGCAGTTCCAGACAGAACTCAGGAAGATCTTGGTTTCACTTATAGAGGTTGCACAGAAATTGTTAGCACTGAACCCAGATGCAGTTGAATTATTTAAAAAGGCAAATGGTATGATCACATTCCAGATTTATTTTATGATACTATAACCTAATAAAAATGGTATATGTCCAATAATTGAATGAACATGTTATTTCCTCATGCTATTTTACCGGTTGATTGTGACCCATAGTCCTTAGTAGGTAAACTGGAAGAAAGAAGACTGCACTTTCTGTGTTTGTCTCTGGCTCTCTCTAGATATGTATTTATTCCTTACTTTGTCATTTATCATATGCTGCATTAATCAACAGTGTTGCATTAATCAACATCCTTGTGCCTTTCAGATATGTTCAAGTTACTTAGATGCCATCTTGTCTAAATCTAAAGTGTACTTAGGCAATATAAATTCCATCTCTGCTAACATTTTGTTACCTTAGATGGAATTTCCTATTTTACCCACAGTGTCACACTTTTTTTCTGTTTTGCTAATAGCAATGTTGGATGAGGATGATGATGACCGAGTAGATGAAGTGGCGTTAAGACAACTTACAGAAATGGGCTTCCCTGAGAACAGAGCTGTGAAAGCACTTCGTCTCAATCAGTATGTGTTTTTATAAATGTCAAAGAAAGCTTTTGTCCTCCCCTAATCCTTTCTCTCTTTCTACCATTTTAAGGGATAGATTTCAGTATATGGATTTTAAACTGTTTTGCACCACAAAAAATTCAAAGGAAAGCTCAGATATCTCAGTGTTGTAAATTGTGCATACCAATTTGTTTTATCTATACTCATAAGGCTTTTGTGAAGAGAAAGCAGTACCAAAACTTTAAAATTTTTTTTGGTAAAGATAGTTGAATTTAAGTTCAAAACAGTAGGAAAATTTTGACATCTATTATCTTATTTCCCCCATGTGTATGTGAGTGTTTGTGTGGGGTGTGTATGTGTAATAGCAACAACTCAAAATTATCTATCTTTGGTATTATTCTCAAGTCCTGTGTTTTGAAGTTAATTCTCTCTTCATGGGCACATTTAAAATAAAAGCAAATTACAAATCAAAGAATAGTCTATGGACTGTTTCTTCTTCTGTTGAACATAAATCTGTGTTGCATGCTCTCTCCTTTGATTACATGGTTATAACCATTGCTTCAGAATGTTTTTTTTTTTAATTTCTTTCATAATCTTCTCATTAAAAGAGATTTGTGCATTCTAGTGGCTAGACAGACACTTCAGCAAGTATCCTGGAAAACTAGGGCTTGTGACATTGCATCTCTAAATTCATTTCTAAATGCTTTTAAAATTGTAAATATAAGGATAGTTCCAGTTAACATTATTAGAGTTGTTAAAATAAAAAGTCCCTTCCAGGGATTTGAAAGAAAATAAAGAAATTCACTGAGACTTCAGCGATTAATTCACTGCTGTTTTAGAGAAACTTTTGTTATTTTACAGCATGTCAGTAACACAAGCCATGGAGTGGTTGATAGAACATGCAGAAGATCCAACTGTGGACACGCCTCTTCCAGGTCAGGCTTCATTAGAAGCTGCAGGTGCTTCTGCCTCCTCATCTCAAGCTTCTGGTGGATCTAATACAGAAGGGGAGGAAGTCAAGGATGAGCTAACAGAAATTTTCAAGAAGATCCGTAGGAAAAGAGAATTTCGGCCAGATCCACGAGTATGTTATATTTGATAGCCTCTAAATGAAAGTGTTATTTTATCTTGCTCCTCAGGATGTTGTTTACTTATATGCTTAAGGAAGAATGTTTGGCACTTGATAGTTAACCTAGGTTAGTTTCTGCTTTTGGGAGAAAGGAGTAATGTCCTATGAAATGATTTTTATGGGGGCAGCTAGGTGGCGCAGTGGATACAGCACCGGCCCTGAAGTCAGGAGGACCTGAGTTCAAATCTGGCCTCAGACCAGACACTTGACACTTACTAGCTGTGTGACCCTGGGCAAGTCACTTAACCCCAATTGCCTAAAAAAGAAAAAAAAAATGATTTTTATGGCCTAAGATCCAAATAGACCAGATTCCTTTAAATTTGAATTCCTATAATTTCTTTTTAGGCACCTGACATTTGAAGGCATAAAATAATGAATTGACACACAATTCTTATGCAATGATAAAAATGCCCTTTGGCCATGGCTACACTATGGATTTGTGTTTTCCTCTTCATATTCAGAACTGTAGACCAGCTGTTGTGTGTAGCTTTATGCCTTAGTGCTGTGTTATTTTATCAAATAGAATAATTGATTTGTTAGTAGAGGAGAAAGGAAATTATTAAAACTAATTTACCATCTTTTTGCTTGTGACAGTTACAGAGGCTGTAATCTTTGAGATTTGGCTTTACCCTTAATTATATTTTATTGAGCTAGCCTTACTTCACCTCTGTGCGTCATTTTGGCCTATCTAACTTAGCTGTTTTATTCTAGTTTTGTTACTGGGGCAGCTAGATGGCGCAGGAGATAGAAAGCTTGGTCTGGAGATCTGAATTGAAATTTGGCCTCAGATAGCTACTAGTTATGTGACCCTGGGAAAGTCACTTAACCTCTGTTGTTAGCCTCAGTTTTCTCATCTGTGAAATGGAGATAATAATAGCACCTACCTCCCAGGATTGTTGTGAGGATCAAATGAGATAATAATTGTTTAAGTGCTTAGCACAGTGCCTGGCACATAGTAATCACTATATAAATGCTAGCTATCTTCATCATCCTAATCATTATTAGGATTCTCAAATTGCTTAATATTATCAGTACACTTAATACTACATAACCTAAAGCTGCCTAAAAAGACTTTGTCTTTACATCACTCTGATAGGTATTTGAAATGCATTAAGTATTTTCTTCTTTAATAGTGATTTTAAAAATGTAAGATAGCTGAAAAATCTTTCCCTCCTTGATTAGTCTATCACAGTTATAACAAATGATAGTCATGTATTCCAGAATAGTGTAGTAGAAAATGTGTTACTAGAAAATGCACTAGTGTAAGATTAGTCTAGCTGTATTCCAAAATGTGCTAGTCCAGGAGTTTGAAAACCTTGGCTTCTCCAGTCCCAGCACTTCCACTAACTAACTATGATTTGGGACGAGTTACTTCACCTTCATGATGGATAAAGTTTTTATTAAGTGCTTACTGTGTTCCAGGCAACGTGCCTTACATTCCTCATTTTTAAAATGGAGGGATTGGATTAGATGTTCTCTTAATGCCCCTTCCATATCTAACATTCTTTGAGGGCCCTCCCAGCTCTAAATCTTAGTTTTAAATGGGCCTCTGTTTTTATTTAGCAAAGATCATTCTAAAATACAGATTCTTCATGATTTATAGTGAAATAGTTCTGGAAATATAGTGTGATCACACCTATGTGGCTGAAAAGTTTCTTCATTGATGTCTAATCTTGGCTGGAAAGGAACTTTTCTTTCTAATCTTTTCCTAGATTACTGAGTGAAGGAGACAGCATGGCACAGTGGCAGTAACACTGGACCATAACTCAGAAAACCTGAGTTCTAGCCCTGGCTCTATCTCTCTGTTTGACCTTAGACAAATTAATTCCTATCTTAGGGCCACAGCCACCTTATTTGTGTCTCTGTCTTTCTTTGTATCTCCACTTAACACAGTGCCTAGGACAAAAGTGCTTAATACATGCTTATTGACTACCTATCCAGCTATGATGAGTGAGTTGAATTAGATGATATCTGAAGTACTTTCTGGTTCTAACATTGAGGGTTCTATACTGACATTCCTATCTTCATTTAGTAAGATCATTATACATTATACCATCCTTTGCTTTAGTAATTATCAGATTGGATAGTCAGTACCCAATCCATACTGGAATAAAGGTATAAGGGAAAATAATTATATTATGGCAAATCCAGTGGTACTAAATTTTAAAAAAGCACCTTCTGCTTAAATACTGTTGAAGAAAAGTGGTTTAGTTCCATACTGGATGACTTGTTCATTGAATTTGCTGACTTGTTTTCAGTGAGCATGGCATTTAATGAGCTGTGGAATTCTCATTTAGGCTGTCATTGCTCTGATGGAGATGGGATTTGATGAAAAGGAAGTGGTAGATGCACTGAAAGTAAACAACAACCAGCAAAATGCAGCAGTGAGTACTACATAGTTGAAATATTTCCAGTTGAAATGGAGATTTTTGTTCACTTCATAGTCTTCGAAACCTAATTTGAAGAGTGTGGGTAACTTCTTTTCCCCTTGTTTAATAGTACTCCCCTGCATCCACTCTTTACCCTAACCAAACTATACTACTCCTGTTTTTCATTCTAATTCTCTCTTTTCCTGCTTCTATATATGTTATCCCTCATGCCTAGGATTAATTTTTCTCAGGATGATAATGCTTGGCCATTTATGACATGTCAGAAAGGATGAAGATTGGAAAAAAGCCATTAGGTTTGTCAAGAGATCATTGGTAACTTTGGAGAGAACAATTTCAGTTGAATGATGTGTTCAAAAGTCAGACTATAGAGAGTTAAGAGAGTGAGAGGAAAGAAAGTGGAGACATTGATTATAGACAGCCTTCATAAGGAGTTTAGCCACAAAAGGGAGAAGAGACATGGGATGATAACTGTTGGTGATGGCTGTGAGGATTTTGGGGGGATTGGGTAGACGTGGGCATGTTTGTGGACAGTAGGGAAACAAGCAGTAGACAAGGAGCGATAAGTGAGGGTAGAATTTCTCTAGTATGAGGGTAGGAGGAAAGGAGAGAGATCATGAGCTAGTCATTGAACTTATTGAGGAAGGAAAGGGAATGTCCTGGAGGTCAGTAGATAATAGCTACCAGAATTTTGATTGGGTGGTATGTATGCATTGAGTGAACCTTGAAAGAGGAGAGGCTACTGAGTGTTGGTTATAGAGGAAGAACCTGGATGTGGCAATGGAGAGCAAGATGTATTTTAACTCTCTCGCCTCAACAGTGAGTCCAGGGAGAAATGAGTGAAACTACAAAAAGTGCTGGAAAGGGAAGCCAGGGAGGTTATGGATTCAGGAAGGTGAGAACCAGAAGATAGAAGGAGTTGGAAAGGGGAAGATTTAAGATGTTAGTATATTTGTTACCCATGGAGCAGTCTTTGGAAGGAGTGGGAACCTTTAGAATTAGACATTGGAGGGGTTGGGTTGAAGGGAATGGGAATGAGAGATCAGAGGTTCAGAATCATTGGGATGGGAAGGGTATGACCAGGTGAGAGTTTGCTAATCATTGAGGGTTTCATTGTCCCTAGAAACTTGGCCTTAGGATGGAGTCCTTTCAGGGCTTTAGGCATCTCAGGGAGGGGACAAGTTCTGGGAGCTAAAGGAATGGTATTGTTCCCCTTCCTTAACCACAGAAGACCATGATAGAATTGTGTTTCTCCTCTCCCCTGGAAGGGAGGAGTCTGGTGCTTGATGAAATGGTGTTTCTCTTTTTCTCATGAAGACCAGGCAGGAAACCTGGTGAGATGGAGTGTTGTTTTCTCTCCTTACCCTAAAGGCAGGAGACTGGGGTGATGGAAAGGTTGTCGAAAAAGGGAGCATGTAGAAAGAGAAGAGAAGGACCCAGTACCAAACCTTGGGGAATAAAAACAGAGAGTGGGATATGGATGATAATCCAGCCAGGGACACTGAGCAGGAGTAGTTAGACAGGAGGAGAATAAAGAGAGGATAGTCATGGAAACCCAGAACAAGAGGTAGTTAATATTGTTAAATACTTCAGAGAAGTCAAGGAGGAGGAGAAAGGCTGTGGAATTTGGCAATGAAGAGATCATTGGTAACTGGAGAGAGAGCAGTTTTAGTTGAGTGGTGAGATTGGAAGTCACTGCAGGAGCTTTAGAAGTGAGTGAGAGAAGAGGAAATGGAGTTAGCTTTTTCGAGGAGTTTGACTGAGAAAGGGAAAAGAGTTCTCAGATAATAGCTTTAGGAAATAGAGTCAAATAAAGGTTGTTTTTTTTTGTAGGATAAGAAAGTTTATAGGCAGCGGGGAAGAATAGGGAGAGATTGAAGATTAGAGAGAGAGTAGGAGGATGAATTTGAGATCACTCTGCTGAAAGAATTGGGGGGGGGGATTGGGTCCCAGATACATATAGAAGAGTTGGGGTTGGTGAGGATATGTACCTCGTTATCAGAGACCAGAGTAAATAAAGGAAGAAAGAATGGAATGGTAATGTCAAGGGGTTTTGAGATGCAGAGAAGAGGGAATTCATAGAAAATAGCCTCTATTTTCTCAAGCTTAAGAGAACTTCTGGGGAGTGTTACAGAGGATCAGTTAGGGAGAAGTGAAGGATTGCCTTGCTACATTTAGTGCCTGGTTAGAATTAGAGAACGTAATTTTTTAGTGAACACCATGCTGTGACTTCCTTTCTCTAGCCTCATTTAGCGCTCGGATGGAAGCAGAAGAAGCAAGTGGATAGTGGAAATATCCTAGGGTTAGAGCTAGGCAACACATGAGCAGTAGTAGGACAGTGAGCAAGAGACTCGAGACTAAAGGACAGTGTAGTATTGAATTGGTCAACTATAGGATTAATACTGTGAAGGGAGAAAAGTAAGTCCAGAGCAGTGGTAATGTCCTGAGAGGTTACTGAGAGAGGAAGACACTGGAAGTGATGATGAGGACAAAGAATAGGTTTAGGAGAGGTAAAGCATGGGGAAGATCATGCTGTTGCCTTTATTTTACAAGTGGAGAAACCACAGTAGTTAAACTGAATGATAGTAGCAGAAGCAACCATGGGAGTCAGATTTATAATTCCTTTTCTTCCAGAGCCTAATTTTCAGGGTACATCACTTTCAATCTAGACTTGGTTTAATTTTTATTTTTTACTTTCAATTAGTAAACATCGAGAATTTTTAAAGAACTAAGAAAATATTCCTTTATTGGGAACATAAAGTAATTGTTTATATATGTGGTTTACACCTTATTTTTAAAAAATTATGTTTGTTGGAGAACTAATTCCAATGACTACTACTCCTGAATTTTTCAGTGTGAATGGCTGCTGGGAGACAGAAAACCCTCACCAGAAGATTTAGATAAGGGAATTGATCCAGATAGTCCTCTCTTTCAAGCCATCCTTGACAACCCAGTTGTGCAGTTAGGACTAACTAATCCTAAAACCTTGTTAGGTAAGTATTACAGCATTTTGCACACAGACAAATGGAATCTTGGCTATTCAAAAAGATCACTTTTTTAAAAAAATTGAGAATTGATTTTATACTTTTAGCTCTCATTAGGCATTACCTCTCCTGTCTGGCATCCTCCAGTTCTAACACTTTATATCATGGTTACTGTGGGCAAGTTGCTTAACCTTTTTAAGTCTCAGTTTTCTCATCAATAAAATAATCTAATAATGTGTACATTACCCTTTAGGATAAGGAAAACACTTTATAACATTTAAAGTACTGTAGAAATATGAGGAGTTGTAATTTCTTAGGCAGGCCAAGATCTTGTGATCTAGAATATGACTCTCTGAGGACTTAGACATTTAGATCTACTAGAGAGTTACATATTCTACAGGACAAAAAAAATCAACAACAAAAAACTGGCCTGAATCTTTCTAACACTTAAAATCTCTTGTGAATGAATTAATTAACCATATTCGTGGCAGTCTCTACATGTGTGGCAGCATATATTAACAATCTTAGCCATAAGGATTGAATTGAATTAAAAAATTAGGAGCAATGTATGGTTTATTTCACGGTCTGGAAAAAAAAAATACAAAAGGAAACACATACTTGATAAATTTCTATAGGAATGTACATAGAGTTAAAAGGCATTTGCAGCTTTTAGCATAGACTTTTATGTTGGATCTGTCAAGGCTGAAATAGTAACTATGAAAACAAGACTTTGACTTGTTTGGAGCTTTGCTTTGTGGTGCAGCTGTGTTTTCAGTCAAAAAGAAAGTTCCTCTGGGGACAGCTAGGTGGCGCAGTGGATAGAGTACTGGCCTTGGAGTTAGGAGGACCTAAGTTCAAATCCAGTCTCAGACCAGACACTTGACACTTACTAGCGTGTGACCCTGGGCAAGTCACTTAACCCCAATTGCCTCCCCCCCCAAAAAAAGTTCCTCTCCTGGAAAAAACCCATCTGTATTAAGCCTACATCAGAATAAAATGTGTATGTGGGGGCTAGGTGAGTCTACATGTACCAGTAACGGAATTTTGATAGAATTTAGCTTCTGGTTTACATGTCAGTTCTCAAGTTAATAATTTCCTTATTTTTAAAAAATTATGTTTGTTGGAGAACTAATTCCAATGACTACTACTCTTGAATTTATGATATTACTTGGAATTATTTTGGTACCAGCTCTTAAATATTTCCAACTGGATTTTTCAAAATAAAATTGTATTGATGTGTTTTGTTTCTATATTACTTACATTTTCCAATGTGTATCTCCTTTCTTCCTTTCCCAAAGTGCCATCCCCTCTAACAAAGAAGAAAAAAAATTTGCATAATTAACAGACACATTGGAAAAGTGTGACATTATGTGTAATGAACCACACCCATAGTTCTCCACTTATAAAGAAGTGGAGGAAGGAGAGTACTTTTTCATGTCTCTTCTTTGGAGCCAAACTTAGTCATCACAATTCCATAGTATTCAGTTTCTATTGTTTTATTATTGTTCTTTCCTTCTACATTCTTGTAGGCATTGTGTATAGTTTTCCTGCTTCTACTTACTTCACTTTGCATCAGTTTATATCTTCCTCTGATTATCTGTATTTGGCATATTTATTGCTTTTCACAGCACAGTAATACCCCATTACATTCATGTATCACAACTTGTCAAACTGAATTTTAACTGACTTTCAGAGTACTTTAAATAAACTGCCATGTTTTGAAGGATACAAAAACTCTTGTTGATGAAAACTTAGTGTTAAATGAAATTTTATTGGTCAAAAGAGCTTTCTAACACTTGCACATTTTAAATTATAGAAATTTGGTTTGGTATTATATTTAGCTCCATGTTCTGGATCAGGTGAATAGTATAGTTTCTTTTTTGAAAAAATGCCAAGTATTTTAATAATGAACACTCTTATAAAACTTTGTAAGTTGGTTAATTGTTACTAAATTTCTTATCAAGAGCTTAATGAAATTTTGCTCACTGAGTTTTGACATGGAAAATCAAAGAATTTGAATTACAAGTTATTACAGAATATTCAGTCTTTATTTATTTGGTAGGAACAAAATTTGATGATATATTTGAAGCCTATAATTTCAAATGTGGAGTATTTGGGGGAAAACATTTAATCACTTTCTTAGGTATGTGCAGATATTACATATTCTGGGTAGAGATTGTAAAAAGGAATTATTGTAATTCTTTTATGATACTGGTAGAAATAATAATTGCCTTATGGGCTAGCCATGCACTGTCAGATTTTTACTTTATTCCTGTGGAAGAAGACAAGATTTGATGTGGCATAAATCTTAATCCATACAATAACAAACTTAAATAATAGGATCCTGTATTAGTATGGGGTTGAGTTCCACTTGACCTAAGATTATTGAGTCACTTAACCTGAGATTATTAAGTGTTTGCTGAATCAAAAAGGCCTATACACTTGTATTAGGCTACTTTTGGAAAAAGTAAGAATAAACATCTTTCTTGCTATAATTTTCTCATATCTATTGATCCAAAGTGTCTAGTCAATACTTCTATGTTAGTTGACACTTATGTTATGACAAGCTGCCTATTAGACATATCAAACAGAAATTCCTATAGGCATCTCAAATTAATATGTCCAAAATCAGAACTTGTTATTTTCCCCCAAAACCTGTCCCAGATTCTTGAACTTCCCTATTTCTGTAGAGGGTACTGCCATCCTATTTTATATATATATATTTTTTTATTTTTAGGCAATTGGGATTAAGTGACTTGCCCAGGGCCACACAGCTAATAAGTGTCAAGTGTTTGGTCTGAGGCCAGATTTGAACTCAGGTCCTCCTGATTTTAGGGCCGGTGCTGTATCCACTGCACCACCTTGCTGCCCCCTTGGCACTGCCATCCTTCTGGTTGCTTAGGGTCATAGCCTCAGAGTCATCCTTAACTCCTCACTTTCACTTGCTACCTTTGCCACTTTTGTCAATTCTAACCCTGAGAATCTTTCACATTTATTTATCCCTTTTTTTCTATTCACACAGCCAGTTCCTTTGTTCAGCCCTTTTCACTTCTTGCCTAGACTATTACAATAACCTCCTAGAGGGTCTTCTTCCCTCCTCACCTTCCCCTCCAATTGATCAGCCACATAATTGCCAAAGCAATATTCCTAAAGCATAGGTTCTGACCAAATCACTCCCCTGCCTAGTAAACTCCAGCAGTTCCTTTATGATAAAATGTAAACTCCCTTGTTTATAATTTAAAGTCCTTGACTCCAGCCAACCTTTGCAGACTTACCACATATCTTTCCTCATCACACACCTTTTGTCCCAGCCAAACTAGCCTTATTGCTATTCTGCATGTGATGTTTTATTTCCCCATTCCATGTCTTTCCACTCCCTTATCACCATAGGAAAATAGAACCTCTAGTTTTCTTTCAGAACTCACCTCAAAGTTATGAGGCCTTTCCTGATTCCACCACCTACTAATAACTCTCCTCTCTCCAACCCCTAAAATTGATTAAAAATATTTTAAAAATTATTTTTTTTTTATATCAGAGACACCATGGCATATTGCTGGAAGTCAGGAAGACCTGATTTCCTCTTACCTCTGCCATATACTGACTGTGAACCTAGACAATTCACTTAACCTCCATTATCCTGTGAGCTTCTTGAGAGCAAGGACAGTCTTTTGCCTTTTTTTGTCTTTCCATCACTTAGCACAGTGGCTAGTACATAGTAGATGCTTAATAAATGCTCATTGACTGACTTAACTTCTCAGTGCTATAGGGAACTCTTTAGGAATATAAGTTGCGGAGAATATCCTCACCAACATTGGCAAAGGAAGTTTCCTCACTATAAAATTCCCCATCACCAATGAAATCACAGATCTGATTCCCATTTCCATTCCTTATTTCCCATTCCATATTCTTACATATGTTCTTTTCCCTGATGAAATGTCAGTTACTTGAAGGTGAAGGTTTTCATTTCTGTCTTTGTATCCCCAGCTCAAAACACAGTACTTGGTGTATAGTAAACATTTACTGTTCTTTGATTGATCTGTGTATGTTCTCTTTATATTTAAGGATGTCCCCTTTATATTTAGAAAGTAGTTTTTTAAAAAACGCAAGCACTACATAATTACTAATATTTACTAAAGACATCATGAAGTGAATATTGTTCTTCCTTTTTCCACAGCATTTGAAGATATGCTTGAAAACCCATTAAATAGCACCCAATGGATGAATGACCCTGAGACAGGACCTGTTATGCTACAGATCTCCAGGATCTTTCAGACGCTGAACCGCACCTAGGGGGATGGACACCCCTCTATTCTGCTGCTTCCGCTGCCCACAGCTTCAGGTTCCTCAGAGAAGAAGGAGCTGAGGATTTGGGGGGAGGGGAAGAAAAGTAGCTTTTGGTATTTGGCTAGAGGTCCTCTCAGTTATACTTCTTAAACAAGAAAGAGTGTAGCTTAGGGCCAGCTGGAAATGTAGTTGCCTTATGGATTTGTTGGTAGTGGAAGAAAGGTTTGCATTCAGTTAGATTGAATAAAAAAATCCGTATCTCAAAAAATACTCATGCAAGCAACTTACATGGGATTGTTTGAGATAATAATGACTGCTCTGGTTTTATACCTTATTGCTTTAAAAAAAGAATTCGTGAGGGTAGTTTAGAAGTCAGTATTTTTACCATCTGACTGATGTTTACAAAAAGTGACTGACCACTTCAGTGAAGAATTAAATGATATACTCATCTCTAAAGAGTATTAAGTTATGATTATTAAAATGAAATGCTATTTGAATTGACCCTTAGAGTTTGATTTTAAAATCTAGATGTTATTTGAGAGAGCATGTTTCAATCCAAACTGTTAACGTCAGACATACTAATTTAAGTAGATTAATTCATAGGTTAAATTTCTTTAATAAATAGTTTTCTTTTTTCCTATTTTCTGTGTTAGTGTTGTTCTAGTACCCAAAGAAAAATTGTTACATTACTTTAAGCAATTCACATCTCACTATGTTAAAGATGCAGTATTTTTTTCTCTAACAGTTCATTTTGCCACACCAATATTTTCAATATCTACAGGGGTAGATTTCATTAATATGCAGACACATTTTGATGGTAAAAAGGCTGTTTTCTTTTAATTTAATGAGTTTAAAAATCATTAGAACACAATTTCCCCACATCCCCCCCTAGGAAAAGCAAGTTGTGTTACAGGCATTAAGCTAATAACTTTTCTGCCTCTTTGCCCTCTTTTTAAATTAAAAAAAAAATATTCTGTTCATTATAATTGCCAGAAGTAGTTGTCTTCTGAGAATGTTTTGGTTACTAACATTCTCTTGAAGGCAGCCAAATAACATCTGCCTTAATGCACTAACATATTTGCCTTGATTATTGGCTCCTAAATATTATCTGGCATTAGTTGGCTTACACATTGTGCAGTTACCGTTCTTCCATAAATAGTCAATGAATATAGAAGTCTTGTAGCTGAGAGCTTAGCTAGATGACAGTTCTAGTTAACCAGTCTGTAGAAAAGCATTTTTATCTCACTGACCAGGTATCTTCATGGTTTTAGATTTAAAACTTCAGGTCAGCAATATCAAGAATTATTTTTGCAGCTCTTTTAGGCATTTTCTGGTTCCCGTATTTGTTTGGAAAAAAAGATCTGTGTAAGACACTCCTGAACATATGTGTGAAGTGTTGCAAACGTATCTGTTCTCTAATAGTTTGTTCTTATTTTTCCACCATGCTTTCACTTAAAAGTGATCCCTTGGGAGTTTGGGCTTTTTTTTTTTTTTAACTCAAAGTCCTTAATACATTTATTTTTAACTTGAAAATCTGTGGAATAAATGATTTTCATTTCTTTCTTCTTCCTTGATAGAGAGTAATATTCCTCCGGTACTTCTCCCCCTCAAAAGAGTAAGTTTACAAGTCAGTATTTTTAGCATCTGACCAATTTGCAAAGAGTGACTGACCATCTAAGTGAGGAATTTAATGATATATTCATCTCTGAAGAGTAATCACTTCCCTCTCCCCCTTCAAAAAAAATGATGGGGGTAGGGAGAATGCTATACTTCTAAAATGATTAGTGATAATTTACAAAGTACTAACACATTACCTGTTTGACTCTATATAATATTTATGAAAGAGCAAAATATCTTAAATATACAAAATCCATGTTACAATGTAAAGTTTGGCTTTTAGTACAATAGGAATTTTTCATTTGTACTACAAAATGATTCTTTGTATAAAATTTATCCAAATAGTACACAATAACCCTTATTAAAGTAACGTCTCCCAGGTTGTGAAAATTTCCTGAGTTTATTGTTCCTTCTGTATACAGATTTTTAAGACCCCTGATTAAGAAAATTAACTAGTTTCATAAGCCTATTCTAGACTCAATTTGCTTCCATAAACTGAAATTACACGTGAAAAGAAAGCTGTTTTATAGCCAAAGAAGTACTGCATCTTTAAAATATCCCCAAACTGAGCAAATGTTTTTGTGTGTGTGTGTATATATATATTTTTTTTGCTGAAACTTAATTCAAGTTGTTTTAGAATGTTGATCTTTTAAATATTTGATAGGGAAAAACTAAAAGGTGGTTGCTTTGATGTGTCTCTTCAAAAGGGCAAATTACTATTTGGGCTGTATAGCTTCTGAAGATCATTACTTGTCTTGGTAGAGCTAATTGCTTCCAGTTGCTGGAAAATTAACAGTATTCTAGGTATATATAGTCCTTTGCCGAAGGCTCGATGTGAATGAGGACTTTATGTAGATTCAAACCAAATTATCAGACAATGCCACATAAGAAGCTAGTAAAATCAAACCATTAGTATACATACCTGTTTAGTATGCAGTCAGGGTCAAGGGTGTGTCTGTCAGGTGGCCAATTCAGCAGATTTTAGAGAGGAACCATGGAAATTGGCATCCAGACAATGGTTACCTTTTATGCTCATTCCACTGTGTTTGGAATATTGGTAATTCCATACGTTACTGATGGCGAATTTTTAAAATTCTCATACTAAAATTTTGGGTTGGGATTTGACAGACATAGGAAGAGGTTTCCAGTGGGGGACCTTGTAGGCAGGAAGAATATTGTTAAGTGCACTGTCAAAATTGATATTCTCTGTCCATGGAAAAGGATGGAATAATTATGTTTACAACTTCAGAGTTCAGCCTAGCATACATGGCAATATTAACATGCAGCTTACTGAATGAAGAGTTAAAGCCACTGCGACCACATGTCTGTGCATCATTCAAGCCAGACCTAGGGTGGGAATATGCACTATTTGATCTTAAAGAGAAGAGAAGATACAGAAAAAGAAAGGAAGACTAAGAAAATAGCTAATGAATCTTCAACAGTATTGATTCTTTTTGAATTGTTCTTATACCTGTTCTCCACCATCCCATTGGTTGACATAGACAATCTTTACCTTTTGATATTTACATGTGATTATGGAAAGGTATTTATTTATTTAATATATATATATATATAATTTATAATTTTGTCAGATCACAAAGCTTTGATATTTTTAATAGAAGTGTTCTATATGAAAGTTTGTTCTCAGGGCTTCATATTTATACTAACTTTGTAGGGAATGCAATATAGTTTGAAAAGCCAGTAATTATTTTACTACTGAAGCATTGGTTACTTGGTTTTAACTTGTCAGACAACCTCAATAGAGGCAGGTCCGGTGAGAGTTCCTTTCTTGTTGATTGGTATCTTCTAATGAAAGAATCCACAGGATTTGGTGTAAAAACTATGAATGTAAGCAAAAATAAGATGACTTATGGTGTGGGTCTAAATTTTAGAATTTATATGTACTTTGGGAGAAATGTTTGTAGTCTTGATAAGGTCTGTACACCATTAGATGAGATCTTTGATGCCTGAGTTGGGGAGTACCAAGTAGTACATGGTATCCACCAAATTATGGTACTAAAAACCACCATAGCAATGGACTATTCCCATATCTCACCTCTGGAGGACACAGCAGGAAGTGTGTTTGTTTGTTTCTTTTTTCAAAGTTATATTCTCAGGCAGTTCTAGTTGTGATGTCTTGATATTATTACTGGAGCTAGAGAAGACATGCAGACCACCTCACCCACCCATGTCTAATACCCCTTTCCTTGTAGTTGTTACAGTCTTTTGGGTTAAAACTTTCTCCTCATTGACTTCCAAGGTTAAATCTGAAAAGATAATGCCTTATCTTCTGAAGAACTGATTCAGTTGCCTAAAAGTGACTGGGCTATTTAAATTCTATTTTAAAAAATAAACCTTTTGAGAATATTGATGGGATCAAGGACTAGTCCCAGATGTCCTCTCTAACTGAACTGTAGGCTTCTCCAATAGTGGTTTTTACTGGAGTAGCTGTCTTGCTCCAGTGACTCTTGGCTCTATTATTGAGTGCTTACAAGATTGGTAAAATTCTCACCAGTCTGAAATTTTACTCCCTCCACCCCCCTTTTTTGTACAATCAAGCCTGTGCTTGCTACACAAAATGGTAATAGTTTGTTGCCTATGAGCATTTTTCATCAGAGATTATTAATTTACTCTGGAAATTCAGGTTATCCAGTGTGCATTTCCTTTGCTGAAATTTGTTCTATTAGTATCCCAGTCTTAACTAATAACAGAAGGTTATAGTTGTAATTGGGATGTTATATTTACCTCTTTAACAGTTTCCCAACCCTAGAATCTAAACACTTACATACCAATCCCTGGCTGAAACTTAAGGAAGGATTTTTGATAAATGTAAATGCATTAAATTCAACTTGAATTTTGTTATTGTTTTTGTACCATTGTGGTGTTCAGAGGTTTTGGGGGAGAACAATGTATAAACATCTACCAAATGAAATGTTAACAGCTGCTGGTGATGCCTGTATATTATTTTTTAAAGATGACTCTGAATATTTTGCTGGTTTAATAAAACATCAGAATGTGATTTGCAGTGACTAAAAGGTAGCTCTAGTGCTGCATTTTCATTTCACCTGGTTATAAAAATAATTGCATAGGTTTGGTACGCCATACTTTTTATATGAAAGTGATAGTGTGGCATGCACACTTGTTTTAAGATTTAATGTTACTCTGGAGCAGCTTAAGTTAGGTGGGTATAGCAAAAACTCTAGAATTCAGAGTTCATTCGACAGATATGGTGCTAGGAGCATGATTTAGTTATACAGCCAGTATTAATGATAAATATTTGAATTAATTTGGTGTGTGTATTTTTTAATACCACTGGCCTCCAGAAAGCAAATATTAATAATCCACTGAGCTGAGTTTTAACAAAGTCAGATTTCAGCTATTTAAGGAAATTTTCTAGGTAACACATGTTCATACGATAGATTGTTCCAACCTTGGTAGTAGTCATAAACTATGTTAACACAGTTTGCTAGGGGACTAGAATGATTACTGAGTCTTAATTCTCCTGCCCCTTCTACCACCCCCCCCCCCACACACTGACTGACAGTGTGTTGATAGGTGTCGTGTAAATTTTTAACATATTAAAATAAAAGTTTTTTGATTATATAAGCTGCTAGTAATTTTTTTGCAGGAGATGTTACTTTTAAAAGTCCTTATTTTAATAATCTTTGATCTCTCTTGACTAAAATGTAGTGTTTGTCTGTACAAATTGGAAAGTCATTAAGTCGACCTTTTCTTTTTGTGCAAGTGTTATTAAAGAGATGTAGAATAGGACATGATCTGAGAATACTGAATCTTTTATACACTTAGGAAATGAAATGAATTATCAAAAATTAATCTTTTTTACCAGATAGTTCCCTTTCTCATAGTACAACCTATTTGGTGTTGTAGATGAGTATTCCTTTTAAAGCAAAAACTTCAGAGAATTATAGCTGTTTTGAAGAATATCATAAAATATTTAGTGAACAGTGACAAGGAGGCACTGTGCTCTGTGAGATGCTATCATAATGTATGTGTGAATCTAAGGTCTTAAATAGCTAGGAGGTATAATACTGTTAAAGATAAGCTGATGGGAAGAAAATGACACAAAATAACTTCATAAACTACATAAATAGTTTGATTTCAGTGAGATGGTATCAGATGATAGGTACATCTGGGTTGATCAGAAAACCTGCTTGGAAGCAGTGGGTTTTTGTTTTGTTTTTGATGAATCATGGAGGAGAGGTATAAACTAATGAAGAGGGTTAATACAGGTGTGGAGGAATAGTAAAGGGGAAATAGTCTTATGTGTAGTTTTGTTTATGTAGGATAAAGTGAGAGAATGGAATGGAAGTTGTAATGGGACCTGGTACCCACAAATACTACATTTTAGCCCAGTTAGACAATGGGGAGTTGCCAGAGTTATTTGGTGTGGATGATTGATGCCCATGGCTATTGCACATAGATTGAATGAACTGAGTGAATTTGGAAATAGTGAGGTTGTAGCCTGGAAATGGGTCTGGTATACTCGTACTTGTCTTATCTTGCTTTTAAAAGTTCTCTGTCTTAGGGTGAGGCCTCGATGTTATGTGATGAATAAACTAGGATTGCTGAAGGCAAAGTTGTGAAGCCGGCCAAGTTAGTTTTTGTGCCCTAATGCTGACCCAGGCCTGCCTTCCTGGAAAAATGCCCAGAGTTTCAATTTTCATCCACCCTCTCCACTTTCAAAACTTTTTCTTTGCTACTAGTTGCCTTGAGAATTTTTCTGAGTGTTTTTAATTCACATAAGGTGATAATGATAGATAAAAGCATATCCCTAGGGAAGAATGCTTTAACCCAAACAAACACTACTCTAATGGTTGAATTTCAAGAATTGCTATGGGCCCACAAGGGAGATTTTTGGGCCAGGTAGATAGCTTCCTAGTGCTTTTCATATCACAACAAATAGATGGCTGCTTCCTCAGCCTCAACCTAAAACTAGCCCTAGGGATAAACCTCAACCTAAAACTAGCCCTAGGGATGAGTCTCAACCTCTGTATGTGACTGCTCTGTTGAAATTTGCTTTTGAATGAAAGCACTGCAGGGTGTAGTCAGCCTAGCCAAAAGATTCCTAATATGTTACTGTGCAGTGCTGGGCAGAGCCTGGTATTAGAATAAACGAATGGCTTCCCATACCCATAGCCTATTTTGAAAGTGCTGATATATAGAATCAGTGGAAAGGGCTGGATGTTCATTGTAGAGTTAATGAGATTGGGCCTTTTTTTTTTTTTCAGCCAGAAGTTATGGTGAGACAGTTCCTAACCTTTTGTCTCATGTCTAGTTGCCTCTAGGAGAGGTGTGTTAGAGCAGGGGTGGGGAACATGCGGCCTCAAGGCCACATGTGGCCCTCTAGGTCTTGAAGTGCAGTCCTTTGACTGTATCCAAACTTCAAGTTAAAAGGTTGCATTTGAGGACTCGAGGCCACAGGTTCCCCACCCTTGGGTTAGAGAGATTTGGCCTTTGTTAGATTTTCACAGAACTAACTGACTCTACAGGATATGGGATTTGGAAACAATTTAGTTTCTTAGGATTGTTGCTGCCAGAAACTCACTTTCCCCCAGAGGAGATGGTGAGTGGGGTCAACATGGATAAATGAAGTTTGGAGTTGGGAGGTCTGCAGTGGTGACTAAATCTTCTGTTCTTCAAACTCTGGGTAAGTTGCCACTAGAAAGATTCATTCCACAAACATTAAATACCTATTGTATGTAGAGCACCATACTAAGCCCTGGGGAGATAGGATCCTTGCACTTGTAGGATTTAAAGTTTGGTGGAGAGATGAAACACCAGCACAGATACCATGTAATATTATGTATCAGAGACTTACAACAGAATACATAATGTGAAATTCAAGAAGGGGAGATTATTGCTTTTTTAAAAAATTTTTTTCAATTAGTAAAAATTTATTTTCCCTTCCTACCTCCTTCTTCCCCACTGAAAAACAAAAACAAAATTCCTATAACAAATAATATACAATCAAGCAAATTCCCACATTGGTCATATCTAAAAATACATACCTATGTATATGTATACATGTAAGGGGTGTGTGTGTGTGTGTGTGTGTGTGTGTGTGTGTGTGTGTGTGTGTGTAGTGAGAGAGAGCATTCTATACCATGAGCCTATCACTTCTGTCAGGAAGTCATAGCATATTTCATCATACGTTGCCTGGGAGGGGAGGAGGAGATCATTATTGATTGAGGATCAGAGAAAGGCTTCATGGAGGAGTTGGCTTTATGGACACTGACAAATTGTGCTGTAAAATATGGAAAGGTATTTAATAACCAAAGAGGAAAAGGAAGATATTCCTGGCAAAGAGATCAGACTGAACAAAGGAGTGAGGCAGAAGGTCATAACATTTAACGGTCAGAGAATAATGAACAGGTTGTCAGAAGGGCAGAAGTTCTGTAAAGGAGGAACATGAGATAAAGCTGGAGAGTTGCAAAATGTATCTCTGTGTGTGTGTGTGTGTGTGTGTGTGTGTGTGTGTGTGTATGAGTGTGTATTGGAAAGAGGTGTTAAATCTTGAAAGTATTCAATCACCTGGCAATACTTTAGGCTATACAGCTAGATGCCTGTCAGTGACATTAGCCATTTTAAAGGCTCCAGCTCTTAGGTAGGATCACAGATTAAGAACTGAAATGACAGTTAAGAGATCATCTCATAGTCCAGAGGGTCTTGACCTTTTTTTGTTCCATGGTCCCCTTTGGCAGTCTGGTGAAAGGAAAAAAAAAAATTCACTCACCTCAGATTAAGAATTTTAGTCCAAGCAAAACCACTGATGGAAAATGAAGAGTTTACCTGGAAGTTCTGAGCTCTCTGTAAAAGAAGGTTTTGGGAGCAGTTGATTGTTCAGCACTCCAGCCCTTCATTCAGAGGAAAAAGAGAACTGAGGGAGCTGAGAAGGTGTTGAATACCAGGAGCTGATATTACAGTGGTCTAACAACAGTCATTTTACAGATGAAGACAGTTTCAGAGAGATGGCTGTTATGATTCAAACCCAGGTCCTCCACTGTACAATGCCTAAATTCTAAAGGTATTTTTAGAAGTGAGATCTCCCAAAGAGGTTGTGTATTCAAAAATCCAAGTTTTAAAAGTATTTAAGGGGGCAGCTAGCTACGTGTTGCAGTAGATAGAGTTCCGGCCTTGGAGTCAGGAGGACCTGAGTTCAAATGCAGCCTCAGACACTTCACACTCACTAGCTGTGTGACGCTGGGCAAGTCACTTAACTCCAATTGCCTCACCAAAAAAAAAAAAAAAAGCGAAAAAAGAAAGAAAAGTATGTAAGTTCAGGGGAAGAAATGGTTTCATTTTTGTATCCTTGGCACACAGTACTTTGTATCCCTGGTAGATGGTTGATCACAGTATAATGGATTTCAAACTGGAAGGGAGCTTACGAATCAAGTCCTACCTCTCATTTTTATAGATAAAGAAACTGAGCCTTGGGGAATTAAGGGACTTGATCAGTAGCAAGAGAGAGGATTCAAACGATGATCCTCTTAATTTTCTGCTATAGCACAATGATAATTAGGTTATTAGGTGAGGTCATCACTCTAATTCTTTAATATTTTCCTTGATGCCCAACCAGCAATAGGATGCAATATAAAACATACTGGATTAGAAATCGTGAAACCTTGGCCTAGACCTCACTTTGTCACTAACTAGTTTTGTGGTGCTGAGCCTCAGTTTTCTCAGTTTTGTGACAGGATTAGACTAGATGATCTGAAGTACCTTTTAGCACTGAATCTAGGATTCAAGGTCTATCAGTCTTTATAGAGCATGAAGCTCATGGAGCATGTTTAAAAACCAGTTTTTGCTCTTCTTACAAATGATAATTACCAAGTTGTAAAAAGTCTGAGCGTTAGCTATGAAATTGGATAAGTTGGTCAGTCAACAAGCATTTATTAAGTGTTTATAGATGTCAGGCACTGAGGATTCAAAAAAGAGCAAAAGCAGTTATGGCCCTCAAGGAGCTCATATTTTAATGATAGAGACAAACATAATAATAAGGTACATACCACACACATATGTGTATATATACATACATATATATATACATACATATATACACAGGGTAGAAAAAAAGTAATCTGAGAGGGGAAGGACTAGCAGGGAGGGGTGAGGGGGTACTGTATTGGGAAAGCTCTTCTGTAGAAGGTGAAATTTGAGCTAATTCTTGAAATAAGCCAAGGAAACTAAGAGCCAGGCAAGGAAGGAGAACATTCTAACCAGTGCAAATTCTCAGAGCTGGGAGATGGGAATGTTAAATGTGATAAATAGCAAGTATGCCACTGTCACTGTTGCTGGATTGTTGAGTGCATGGAAGAAAGTAGTGTTAAGTGTAAGAAACCTGGAAATGTAGGAAGGGGTTAATTACAAAGAGCTTTAAATGCCAAACAGGATGTTATATTTGATCATGGGGGGAATAGGGAGCCCTTTTCAGGGCTGCTCATTCACCTTTGGTGTCCATCTTCACCCAACTCTCACTTGTGACCCCAAGAATCTGTTGCGTTAGCACTAGCCACACCCTGGTAAACTATGTTGATAAATGAGCTAAACCAGGTTGAAGGTAATTGACAGACCTCAAATCTGTTGGTGAGTTTCGGGGATGTCTACCCCAAGCGTGCTCCAACTGAGTGTTTGGAGCTTGGTTAAGCATCTAAGATACCAAGGTCATCCACTGCACCCTGAGCCATCTCCAGTCATCTTGACCTTTGTCCTGACTCTGGATTACCATGACTCAGGAAGAAGGAGTGAGGTTGATGACTTTTATTCCTTGCTTTTTTTGGTGAAGCAATCAGGATTAAGTGACTTGCCCAGGGTCACACAGCTAGTAAGTGTGAAGTGTCTGAGGCTGGATTTGAACTCAGGTCCTCCTGACTCCAAGGCCAGAGCTCTATCCACTGTGCCACCCAGCTGCCCCTGAGGCTGATGACTTTATACAACTCTGCCTCACTTAAATCCAACCCAAGACATCACTCATGATGTCATTGGTCCTCTTTGAAAATAAAGGATGAACAACAACAATAGGCACCCACTGGAGCTGATTATTGAGTGGGAGTAGGGGTTCTATGGCTTTACCTACACTTTTTTTTTCTTGTTCAATATAGTGACCTGTTTTTATTAAGGTTCAAATAGATTCTTTTTTTTTTTTAATCTTTTCAGGCATTTATTTATTTCTTTGTCTTTTTCTTTTTTTTCTTCCACTTTTTTTATTAATTTATTTTGAATTATCAACAATCACTTCCATAAGCTTTTGAGTTTAAAAATTTTTCCCCCTCCCTCCCCACCTCCCTCTCCTAGATGGCATGCAATCTGATATAGGCTATATATATACATTCCTTTTAAACATATTTTCACATTAGTGATGTTGTAAGTAAGAATTAGAGCCAATAGGAGGAACCACCAGAAAGAGGAAACAAAACACAACAGAAGGAAAAAAAAATAGCAAATAGTATGCTTCAATCTGCATGCAAACTCCATAGTTCTTCTTTGGATGTGGATAGCATTTTCCATTACAAGGCCTTTGGGGATGTCTTAGATCCTTGTATTGCTGAGAAGGGTTAAGTTTCTCAATATTAATCATCACACAACATGGCTCACTCATTGACCAAAGCACAAGCCAGGAAAGGAGTAACACCTCTCCTTGGATCATACCACCTTGGAAGAACTGAAAACTTATAGGTGCTAGAAGTATCTCTGAAAACAGTTGCACAAAACCCCTGAAGCTTGGGACAGTACACCCTCCACATGGGAAGCAGAGCCTACCTTAACAAAGAGTTAAAAAGTCAAGTAATTGTCTGGGAACGTGAGCAAACAGCGAGAAAAAACTCCAACTATAGAATCTTACTTTGATGACAAAGAAGATCAAAACATACAACCAGAAGAAGATAACAAGGTCAAAGCTCCTACATCCAAAGCCTCCAAGAAAAAAGATAAATTGGTCTCAGGCCATGGAAGTGCTCAAAATTTTTTTTGAAAAGCAAGTAAGAGAAGTAGAGGAAAAATTGGAAAGAGAAATGAGAGTGATGCAAGAAAATCATGAAAAACAAGTCAACAGCTTGTTAAAGGAGACCCAAAAAATACTGAAGAAAATAACACCTTAAAAAATAGACTAATCCAAATGGCAAAAGAAGTCCAAAAAGTCAATGAGGAGAAGAATGCCTTCAAAAGCAGAATTGGCCAAATGGAAAAGGAGGTTCAAAAGTTCACTGAAGAAAATAATTCCTTAAAAATTGGAATGGAGCAAATGGAAGCTAATGACTTTATGAGAAATCAAGAAATTATAAAATAAAACCAAAAGAATGAAAAAATAGAAGACTGTGAAATATCTCATTCTAAAAACAACTGACCTGGAAAATAGATCCAGGAGAGATAATTTAACAATTATTGGACTACCTGAAAGCCACGATAAAAAAACAGAGCCTAGATATCATCTTTCAGGAAACTATCATGGAAAACTGCCCTGATATTCTAGAACCAGAGGGTAAAATGGAAATTGAAAGAATCCATTGATCACCTCCTGAAAGAGATCTCAAAAGGAAAACTCCTAGGAATATTATAGCCAAATTCCAGAGTTCCCAGGTCAAGGAGAAAACATTGCAGGCAGCCAGAAAGAAACAATTCAAGTACTGTGGAAACACAATCAGGATGACACAAGATTTAGCAGCTTCTACATTAAGGGATCTGAGGGCTTGGAATATGATATTCGAGAGGTGAAAGGAATTAGAATTGAAACCAAGAATCACCTACCCAGCAAAACTGAGTATAATCTATGAGGGGAAAAAATTGTCATTCAATGAGATAGAGGAATTTAATACATTCGTGAGAAGCCAGAGCTAAATAGAAAAATTGACTTTCAAATACAAGACTCAAGAGAAGCATGAAAAGGTAAACAGGAAAGAAGAGGGAGGGGGAGTGGGATAGGATGGAGGGAAATATAGTTAATCTTTCACAACATGACTATTATGTAGTCACATTGCATGACTACATATACATAACCTATATCAAATTGCTTGCCTTCTCAATGAGGGTGGGTGGGGAGGGAGGAAGGGGGAGAATTTGGAACTCAAAGTTTAAAAAACAAAGGTCAAAGATTGTTTTTACATGTGACTGGGAAATAAGATATACAAGCAGTGGGTTATAGAAATCTATCCCGCCCTACAGGAAAATAAAAGAGGAATGAGATAAAAGAAGAGGGGGATAATAGAAGAAAAGGCAGATTAGGGGAAGGGGTATTCAGAATGCATACCATCTGGGTATGGGGGAGAGGAGAGATGGGAGAAAAATTGGAACTCAAAATCCTGTGGAAGTGAATGTTGAAAACTAAAATTAATTAATGAAAAAAAAGAAATGATGAGCAGGAAGATTTCAGAAAAACTTGGACTTACATGAACTGATTCTGAGTGAAATGAACAGAATCAGAACATTGTACACTGTAACAGCAACATTGTGCGATGATCGACTATAATAGACTTAGCTTTTCTCAGCAATATAATGATCCAAGACAATTTCAAAAGACTCATGATAGAAAAGCAGTGACTTGCTTGAGCTCTCCCCCAAACCCCTCCAAATACCTGTAAAAAATGTCTCTAAACAAAAGACTCATGATGGAAAATGCTATCCGCAGCCAGAGAAAGAACTATGGAGTCTAAATGCAGATTAAAGCATATTGTTTTCACTTTCTTTTGTTTTTTTCTTTCTCATGGTTTTTTCCTTTTGTTCTGATTTCTCTTTCACAATATGACTAATATGGAAATATGTTTAACATGATTATACATGCATAACCTAAATTAAAAAAAGTGAAAAAAAAGAATTAAAGAGAATGACAACAATGAGACAACATGCCAGAATTTATGGGATGCATCGAAAACAGTATTTAAGGAAAAATTTATACCTCTAAACATTTATATCAATAAAATGGAGAAATAGCATATCAATGAATTGGATATACAACTAAAAAAACTAGAAAAAGAACAAAATAAAAATTCCCAACTAAAAAACAAATTGGAAATCCTGAAAATCAAAGGAGAGATTAATAAAATTAAAAGTAAAAAAAACCACTGAACTAATAAATAAAACTAGGAGCTGGTTTTATAAAAACAAAACAATAAAATAGATGAACCATTGGTTAATTTGACTAAAAAAAAGAAAGAAGAAAACCAAATTGCCAATATCAACACTGCAAAGGGTCAAATCACCACCAAAAATATGAAATTAAAGTGATTATTATGAGCTATTTTGCCCAATTATATGCCAATATATCTTATAATCTAAGTGAGATGGATGAATATTTACAAAAATATAAATTGTTCAGATTAACAGAAAAGGAAATAGAATACTTAAATAACCCTATCTTAGAAAAAGAAAGTGAACAAGCCTTCAATGAGCTCACTAAGAAAAAACCCTCAGGATCAGATTGATTCACAAGTGAATTCTACCAAATATTTAAAGAACAACTAATTTCAATGCTATATAAACTATTTGGAAAAAATAGGCACAGAAGGAGTAATACCAAATTCTTTTTATGACACAAATGTGGTACTGATACCTAAATCAAGAATAGCAAAAACAGAAAAAGAAAATTATAGACCAATTTTATTAATGAATATGGGTGCAAAAATCTTAAAATACTAGCAAGGAGATTACAGCAATATATCACAAAGATATAATACACCATGACTAGGTGGGATTTATACCAGGAATGCAGGACTGGTTTAATATTGGGAAAACTAAGGGGCAGCTAGGTGGTGCAGTAGATAGAGCTCTCACCTTGGAGTCAGGAGAACCTGAGTTCAAATCTGACCTCAGACACTTGACACTTACTAGCTGTGTGACCCTGGGCAAGTCACTTAACCCTGATTGCCTCATCAAAAAGCAAAAAAAAAAAAATAGTATTAGGAAAACTATCAGCATAATTGATCATATCAATAACAAAACCAACAAAAATCATATTATTATCTCTACAGATGCAGAAAAGCTTTTGACAAAATACAATACTCATTCCTACTTTTAAAAAAACCACTGAAAACCATAGAAACTTTCCTTAAAATGATAGGTAGTATCTATCTAAAATCATTAGCAAGCATTATCTGTAATGGGAACAAGCTAGAAGCTTTCCCAATAAAATCAGGGGTGAAGTAAGGACACCCATTATTACCATTATTATTCAATATGGTACTAGAAATACTAACTATAGCAATAAAAGAAGAAAAAGAAATTGAAGGAATTATAATAGGGAATGAGGAAATAAAATTATCACTTTTGCAGCGTGGCTAGTATGAAAATATTCTTTACACTATTGTACCTATATATCTAATTGCTTGCCATCTCTGGGAAGGGAGAGGGGAAACAGGGAGAGAGTGGAGGAGCAGGAGGGAAGGTAAGAATTTGTAACTCAATATTTAAAAAATGAAAGTTAAAAATTGTTTTTACATGTAATTTGAAAAAAGTATATAAACATTTTAACATGGAAAAAGCCAGTTAGATCAAATCCCACTCTCTGCAACAGGACCTTCATGCTTTCCCCTTTGTCAATCAATCAATAAGCATTTATTAAGTGCCTTCTATGTGCCAGGCACTGTGCTAAGCACTGGGAATACAAAGAAAGGCAAAAAACAGTCCCTGCCCTCAAGGAGCTCATAATCTAAAGGGGAATACAAGCAGACAAACATGTACAAACAAGCTATATACAGGATAAAAAGGAAATAATTAACAGAAAGAAGACTAAAATTAAAAGGGATTAGGAAAGTCTTCTTAAAGAAGGGAGATTTTAACTGGGACTTGAGGGAAACCAGGGAAGTCAGCAGGCAGAGATGAAGACAGAGCATTCCAAGTATAAGGGACAACCAGAGAAAATGCCCAGATCCAATAGATGGAGTATCTTGTTAGTAGAACAGCGAGGAGGTCAGTGTCACTGGATCAAAAAGTTGACCATCTGTCTGCTCTGTGTATATCTGTATGTCCCTAGTTATTTATAGGTCATCTCTCCCTTTAGAATGCATGATCCTTGAGGGCAGTGTCTGGTTTTATCTTTTTTTGTATTCTCCAGAATTTAGCACAGTGCCTGTCAGTAAGTGCTTAATAAATGCTTAATGTCTATATTGAAGTGGAATCAGGAAGACCTGGACTCAAATTGGGTCACTGACATTTAATAGCTGTGTGACCATGATTTTATCTCTCTGATCTCTCTGAACCCCAGTGTCCTTTTCTATAAAATGGAGGTGTAATTCTTTCCTCACAGGTTGTTAAGCCTTAAAGCAAATGCTCTGTGTAAGTTCTTTGTACATTTTAATGTGCTATGTAAATGTCAATTATTTTTAGAGGGAGAAACAGGCATATGTGAATTTTTAGTAATACATGTTGGAGGTATTAGAGCAGGGAAGGAACCTTATGATCATTCAGTTTTATCCCCTAATTTTATGGAGTGGGAAATAGACCCAGAGAAGTTACACGATGTGGCAGAAGTCTCCCAGCTAATAGTTAGTGGCAAGGTTGGAACTGAAATCCTGGTTATTTTGCACCATTAAACTCTGAATTGAGGTTTGGCAAAATCAGATGTCAGGGAATTAAAGCCATAGATTGCTAGCTGAGCTTCTCCTCCTCCTAACAAGCAGACCCAGGGGCTACAGGAGTACATCACCTAATCTTTCTGTGTTCTAGTTTCCCAGTCTTTTTCAGTGAGAGTGGCAGGTTCTTCCTCCTGTCATTTGCGGAAAGCTGTCATTTACAAGCTCAGCTGATATTTAGAGACCCAGCTCCAGGAAAACCACCCAATAAACAGCTCCTGTTCTCAAGACCTAGTGAGGAGGGTGTCTGAGTATTTAAATACTACACATGTGGGAACTTGTGGGGGGTTCTTGGAGGCACTCACACAGCATCTGTCAAGTACAGAAAGAACTAAGAATGGTACCTGAGTGCTACTGGAGCCTGGGAGTATATGGTGACATTAGGGATCTAGTGCCCTCTGAAGTGAGAAAGGTGTAGGCAGGCATCATCGAAAATGGAAGGAATGAAACTAGTCAAAAATGAATATCTATCACATTATAAAACTGATCTGAAAAACATTTCATCTGTTTTTTGGCCCCTAGTCAGGGATAAATTTTAACAACAATAATAAGTAGTATTTACATAGCATTTTATGGTTCACAAATATATGCTATGGTGCAAATATATGTAATATATGTTATGTCATTTGGTCCTCACAACAGTCCTATGAGGTAGGTAGGACAGGTATTATTATCCACATTTGTTAGATGAGGACACTGAAGCTCTGGTTTAGGAAGCTTGTTTCATGTTCTAAATGATTTTTTTTCCAATTTATTTATTTTTAGTTTTCAACATTCACTTCCACAAGATTTTGAGTTCCAAATTTTCTCCCCATCTCTCCGCTTCCCCCACCTCATGACAGCATGCATTCTGCTTACCCCTTCCCCCAATCTGCCCTCCCTTCTATCACTCCCCTTATCTACTTCCCCTTCTATTTTCCTATAGGATAAGATAGATTTCCATACCCCATTGCCTGTGTATCTTATTTCCCAGTTGCATGTAAAAACAATTTTTAACATTCGTTTTTAAAACTTTTGAGTTCCAAATTCTCTCCCTTCCTCCCTCTCTACCCACCCTCTTGAGAAAGCAAACAATTCAATATAGGTTATACATGTGTAGTCATGCAATGTGACTACATAATAGTCATGTTGTGAAAGACTAACTATATTTCCCTCCATCCTATCCCACCCCCACCCCATTTATTCTACTCTTCTTTGACCCTGTCCCTTCTCAAAAGTGTTTGTTTCTGATTACCCCCTCCCCCAATCTGCCCTCCCTTCTATCACTCCTCCCTCTCTTATCCCTTTCTATCCCCACTTTCCTGTAGGGTAAGATAGATTCCCATACCCAATTGAGTATGTATGTTATTCCTTCCTTAAGCCAAATCCAATGAAAGTAAAGTTCACTTATTCCCTCTCACCTCCCCCATCTTCCCTTCCACTGTAAAAGCTTTTTCTTGTCTCTTTTATGTGAGATAATTCTACCTCACCCTTTCTCCTTCTCTCACCACATTCCTCTCTCACCCCTTAATTTTATTTTTTGGATATCATCCCTTCATATTTAACTCACCCTGTGCCCTCTGTCTACACACACACACACACACACACACACACACATTTGCTCCATTCCAATTTTTAAGGAATTATTTTCTTATATTTTTCTTATATATTTTCTTATTATATATTTCTTATATATTTTCTTATATTTTTCTTATATTTTCTTATATATATTCCCTCCAACTACCCTAATACTGAGAAAGGTCTCATGACTCATATCATCTTTCCATGTAGGAATGCAAATAATTCAACTTTAGTAAGTCCCCTATGATTTCCCTTTCTTGTTTACCTTTTCATGCTTCTCTTGAATCTTGTATTTGAAAGTCAATTTTTCTATTCAGCTCTGGTCTTTTCATCAAGAATGCTTGAAAGTCCTCTATTTCATTGAACGTCCTTTTTTTCCCCTCATAGATTATATTCAGTTTGCTGGGTAGGTGATTCTTGGTTTTAATCCTAGCTCCTTTGACCTCTGAAATATCATATTCCAAGCCCTCAGATCCCTTAATGTAGAAGCTGCTAAATCTTGTGTTATCCTGATTGTGTTTCCACAATGCTTGAATTGTTTCTTTCTGGCTGCTTGCAATATTTTCTTCTTGACCTGGGAACTCTGGAATTTGGCTATAATATTCCTAGGAGATTTCCTTTTGAGATCTCTTTCAGGAGGTGATCAATGGATTCTTTCAATTTCCATTTAACCCTCTGGTTCTAGAATATCAAGGCAGTTTTCCATGATAGTTTCTTGAAAGATGATATCTAGGCTCTTTTTTCTTTTTATCATGGCTTTCAGGTAGTCCAATAATTTTGAAATTATCTCTCCTGGATCTATTTTCCAGATGAGTTGTTTTTTCCAGTGAGATATTTGACATTGTCTTCTATTTTTTCATTCTTTTGGTTTTATTTTATAATTTCTTGATTTCTCATAGAGTCATTAGCTTCCATTTGCTCCATTCCAATTTTTAAGGAATTATTTTCTTCAGTGAACTTTTGAACCTCCTTTTCCATTTGGCCAATTCTGCTTTTGAAGGCATTCTTCTCCTCATTGACTTTTTGGACTTCTTTTGCCATTTGGATTAGTCTATTTTTAAGGTGTTATTTTCTTCAGTATTTTTTGAGTCTCCTTTAACAAGCTGTTGACTTGTTTTTCATGATTTTCTTGCATCACTCTCACTTCTCTTCTCAATTTTTACTCTACTTCTCTTACTTGCTTTTCAAAATCCTTTTTGAGCTCCTCCATGGCCTGAGACCAATTCATCTTTTTCTTGGAGGCTTTGGATATAGGAGCTTTGACTTTGTTGTCTTCTTCTGGTTGTATGTTTTGATCTTCTTTGTCATCAGAGTAAAATTCTATAGTCTGAGCTTTTTTTCCTGCTGTTTGTTCATGTTCTCAGACAGTTATCTGACTTTTTAACTCTGTATTTAAGTAGGCTCTGCTTCCTGTGTGGAGGGTGTATTGTCTCAATCTTCAGGGGTGTTATGCAGCTGTTTTCAGAGATACTTCTAGGCGCTTGTAAGTTTTCAGTTCTTCCAAGGTGGTATGATCTAAGGAGAGGTGTTAACTCCTTTCCTGGCCTATGCTTTGGTCTGTGAGTGACCACAAGCACTCTTTTCTTTTCTTTTTTTTTTTTTGTGAGGCACTTGGGGTTAAGTGACTTGCCCAAGGTCACACAGCTAGTATGTGTCAAGTGTTTGGTCTGAGGCCGGATTTGAACTCAGGTCCTCCTGACTTCAGGGCTGGTACTCTATCCATTGTGCCACCTAGCTTCCCCTGCAAGCACTCTTTTCTGCCCTGGCATTTTGAGGACAGTTCCCTCTCCACTGCTGCCACAAACTCTGCTATGCCAGTGCTTTTCCTCCTCACCCCAGGACTGCCACCCAGGACTTTGACCTAGATCCATGTATGGGCAAAGCAACAGAATCCTACCTCGGTGTGAGCCAAGAGATCCCTGTAATTTCCTTCTGATCAGTTGTTTGATCCCCTTACCCTCTGTGGGCTGAGAGCTCTGGAAGCAGCCACTGCCGCTGCTACCACCACCATAGGGTTGCACTGTGCTCCTCTCTCACCCAGTTCTGACAGACCTTTCCCACTGACCTTCTAAGTTGTCTTTGGTATTTGTGGGTTGAGAAGTCTGGAAACCACCACAGCTTCCGGTGATTCAGTCCCCTGATGGCTGCTCCAGGTTGTCTGGGGCTCAGTCTTTACCAGCAGGCCTCAAGCTGTACCATGCTCCTCTCCCAACCTGGCACAACAAACCTTTCCTGTTGACCATCTGGGTTGTTTTGAATTTGTTTTGCTCTGTCTTTTTGTGGGTTCTGATGCTCTAGAATTTGTTTAGAGTCATTTTTTACAGGTATTTGGAGGGGTTTAGGGGAGAGCCCAAGGAAGTCCCTGCTTTTACTCCACCACCTTGGCTCTGCCTCCCTAAATGATTTTTAACATAACATGTACCCATAATCTCCTGCAATTCAAATTTTTCAGGTTCATCCAAGTTCATTCAAGATGAAACTTTACTCTAGAATCACAAATTCGTAGGGATCAACATCCTTATATAATTAGCATTGATAGAGCAAACCAGTGTCTCAAAAGGAGGGGACCATAGAGATAATCTAATCCAACACTCTCATTCTATAAATGTGGATCTGAGGACCAGAGAGAGGAAAGAACTGGTTTTAGAGGCAGCGAGGCCTAGTGGATAGAGGCCTAGAGTGCAGTCAGAAAGACCTGTGGTCAAACCCAGCCTCAGACACTCATGAGCTGTGTGACCCTTTCTGAGCTTCAGTTTCTTCATCTCTAAGATGGGGATAATACTGCATTTTACTCACAGGGTTGTTGCAAGAGTCAAATGACAATATAAGAAAAACATTTGGCAAATCTTAAAGTATTATAAAAATGTGAATTATTATTTAATTTTACAGAATTTAAAATCTATAGATGTATAAACCCAGAATACAGGAGAAATAAGTCTCCTGTCCCTGTCCACTCCTTAGACACTTATTGTAAAATTGTACCACTTGGGTTTTTCTATAAGGGCCTTGTAAGAAGGCACAGAAAAGCATAAGAAGGAGGCAGTGTTGGAGGTTCTGTTTTGCCTCAGTGGTGTAACTTAATCAGGCAGGAAGTTTTGGGTTACTTTGCTGCAACTTGACTTCAGATGTGAGTGGTGATCTCATCTTAGCCTGGGAAAAAAGCACTGGGAGTACCCAGGACAAGTTTGCCAGACAAGGAAATCTGCCTTTGGTAGTTTCTCTGCCAAAGCATCTGTCTGTGCTCTGGGAATTGGGGAGCCAGAACTAAGTGAAACACTGGAGCAAGTGGACACAATCTGGCTTTGAGTTTTCCCCTGGGCAGCTGTCAGGCAATTTCTGTGTTTTTGTTTGTCCGTTTTTGCTTCTATTGAGATTTTAATAAAAGGTTCTTGACTGAAAAGTAGCTTGTGGAATTCTCATTTCTTAGAGCAGTTGTTTTTTTTTTTTAATCCCTAAAAGATCTCAACTCCGGAATCTTCTGAACTTATCATCAGCACCCACACATCTTGCATTTTTATGCTGAATTATTCACTAGCAAAGTTTCAGTGCTGGTGCTACTGCCAACTCAGCCTCTAAAATTAGAAGAATGATGAAAACTGGACCTTTTTATGTCTTCTTGGAGATCTTGTTTCATCCCTGGTGAAATCCATGGGGGTCAGAAGGAGGTGGCTGTCAGCAAGAGTTGAAGTAATATTTATTTTCCCTGTTCTCTTTGGCCACGTGGAAAATGCATAGCAGGTGAAGTGGTGGTTTTCAGCTCAAAGTTATCCTGGGAAGTATGGCAATTTCCATGTCAAGAGTAAAACACAATTGTATATTAATTCTTGTCAAAATCATAAATAAATTTTTTTTGTTAGAGAATTGCCCAGAAACCAAAGTTGTGGAGGAATCATTGATCAATGGTATAATGGATATGAATTCAGAATTTTCCTTCAAAACCCTTCCAGAGCTTTCCTTAAGATCTATAAATATTGGGGCAGCTAGGTGGTGCAGTGAATAGAGCACTGACCCTGGAGTCAGGATATCCTGAGTTCAAATATGGCCTCAGACACTTGTCTGAGTCTCTGTGTCCTTGGGCAAATCACTTAACCCTGATTGCCTTAAAAAAAAAAAGAATTAGAAAAAAATCTATGAATACCATTTGTATCCTTTCTGTCTTCTCCTACCCATGTATTTTTAGTAAATATTACTTAAGTGGTCTTAAAAGCAGGCTTGCTGTCAAATCATTTAAACTCTGTGATCCTGATTTCATTTAATTTCATTCTAACCCTGTTAGAATGACCTGATTTGGAGTCATAATTTTATTCAACAAGCATTTGTTAAGGACCTACTATGTCTCAGGTACTGTGGTTGGTAAAATACAGTTATCTTTGTCCTTGAAGAGCTTACATTCTCTTGAGGATTTGGGTGGAAGGGATGGAATATTCATAGGGACAGATATGCAATATATGCGAAGTAATTTGTGGGGTAAAGCACTAACAACTGGAGAGTCAACACAGTCTTCATGTAGGTGGTAAACTTTAAAGGGAACTGAGGACTCCAAAGAAGTGAGGAGAGAGCATTCTAAGAATGGGAGGCAGACAAAGGAATGAAAGCAGGAAATGGAATGTTATGTTATAGGGAACAGCAAATAGGTCAGTTTGACTGAAGCAGAACATGACAGAATAAAAGGTAATGAGTCTAGAAAGATGCATTGAAATACATAGATTATGAAGGGCTTTAAATGCCAAAAAGAGGAGTATGTACTCACTCCTAGACTTAACAGAGACTCACTGAAGCTCTTTGAGCAGGAGAGTGATGGGATCAGATGTGGTTTAACAATGATCAGTTTGGTGGATGTGCAAAGGATGTATTAGAGAGGAGAGAGAAGAAGCAGAGTCTGTTGCTGTCAGCAAGGTGAGGGGTGATTATGGCTTTAACTAGACTAGTGGCTCTGTAAATGGAGAGAAAGGGATGGATATAAAAGAGGTTATGGAGGGAGAACTGATAAGACTTGGCAAATGATTGATGATGGGGTGGGGTGGGGTAAGAGAGTGAACAGCTCAAGATAACACCAATGTCGCAAACCTGGATGATTGGAAGGACGGTGGTGTCCTTTACAGAAATTGAAAGGAGACGGGGGAAGAGGCAGTAGGTTATGGTGAAAGCAGTCAGTTGTGTTTTGGACATCGTGGGTTTGAGATGCCCATGGGATGTTCAGGTGGGGATGTCTAATAGGAAGCTGGTGATTCAGGAGAGAAATGAAGACTAAAGATACAGATTTGGGTATTATCTGTGTAAAGATAGTTGAACCCCTGAAAGCTGATGGAATCACTGAGAGTAGAGCAGGGGTTTTAAAGTTTTTTGTGTCATGAACTCCTTTGGCAGTCTAGAGAAGCCCATGGACCACTTCTCAGAATGTTTTTATTTTTTATTTTTTTTATTAATTTATTTTTAGTTTTTAACAATTACTTCCATACACTTTTGAGTTTTAAATTTTTCTCTTCTTCCTTCCCCACCTCCCTCGACAAGACAGTGCACAATCTGATATAGGCTCTACCATATATATTCCTATTAAATATATTTTCACATTAGTCATCTTGTAAGGAAGAATTAGAACCAATAGGAGGAACCACAAGAAAAAGGAAACAAAACAAAACAGAAGGAAAAAAAAAAGAGTAAATAGTATGCTTCGATCTGCATTCAAACTCCATAGTTCTTTCTTTGGATGTGGATAGCATTTTCCATCATGAGACTTTTGGAGATGTCTTAGATCCTTGCATTGCTGAGAAGGGCTAAGTCTATCAAAGTTAGTCATTGCACAACGTGACTGTTACTGTGTACAACGTTCTCCTGGTTCTACTCACTTCACTCAGCATCAGTCCATACAAGTCTTTCCAGGTTTTTCTGAAGTCTGCCTGTTCATCATTTCTTATAGCACAATAGTATTTCATACCACAATAATATTCATATACCACAACTTGTTCAGTCATTCCCCAATTGATGGGCATCCCCTCAATTTCCAATTCTTTGCCACCGCAGAAAGAGCTACTATAAATATTTTTGTACATTTTTGTGGGTCCTTTTCCCATTTGTATGATCTCTTTGGGAGACAGTCCTAGAAGTGATATTACTGGGTCAAAGAGTATGCACATTTTTATAGCCCTTTGCGTATAGTTCCAAATTGCTCTCCAGAATGGTTGGATCATTTCACAACTCTATCAACAATGCATTAGTGTTCCAATTTTTCTGTATCTTCTCCAACATTTATCATTTTCCTGTTTTGTCACGTTGGCCAATCTGATTGGTGTGATGTGGTACCTCAGAGTCATTTTGATTTGCATTTCTCTAATCGATAGTGATTTAGAGCATTTTTTTCATATGACTATAGATGGCTTTAATTTCTTCATCTGAAAACTGACTGCTTATATTCTCAGACCATTTATCAATTGGGGAATGACTTGCATTCTTATACATTTGACTTAGTTCTCTATATATTTTAGAAATGAAGCCCTTATCAAAGATAGTGATTGTAAAAATTCTTTCCCAGTTTTCTGCTTCTCTTTTCATTTTTGGTTGCATTGGCTTTGTTTGTGCAAAAACTTTTCAATTTAATATAATCAAAATTATCCATTTTGCATTTCATAATGTTCTCTATTTCTTGTTTGGTCATAAATTCTTCTATTCTCCATAAATCTGACAGGTAAACTATTCCTTGCTCTCCCAGTTTGCTTATAGTATCAGCCTTTATATCTAAACCATGAACCCATTTTAACCTTATTTTGATATATGGTGTAAGATTTTGGTCTATGCCTAGTTTCTACCATACTCTTTTCCAGTTTTCCCAGTAGTTTTTGTCAAATAGTGAGTTCTTATCCCAGAAGCTGGGGTCTTTGGGTTTATCAAATAGTAGGTTACTATAGTCATTGACTACTGTGTCTTGCATACCTAATCTATTCCACTGATCCACCACTCTATTTCTTAGCCAGCACCAACTAGTTTTGATGATTACTGCTTTATGATATGATTTAAGATCTAGAATGGCTAGGCCACCTTCCCCTGCATTTCTTTTCATTAGTTCCCTTGATATTCTGGACCTTTTGTTATTACAAATGAATCTTATTATTTTTTAGAATGTTTTTAAGTGCATAAAATAAAATATGTAGTATTACAAAGGTAGCCAATTATGTTGAAATACAGCCATCAAAATATTTTAAAAAAACAAGTCATAGACCCCGGGTTAAGAAACCTTGGAGCACAGAGGGAATAAAAGGAACCAGGACTGCACCACTCTGCGGTGCACTAATGCAAAGAGTAGAGAAGAAGAATCATAGACACAGGAAACCACACAAAAACATTATGAGGCAATCTATAAATTCAGGCTAAAGTAGTAATGATATCATCTTGAAGTGTTGGGATGGGCAGTTGTGGACAGGTAGAGCTGGTTTAGGAAAGAAGGTTTCCTGGGAAAGGTGGTTCTTTAAAAAAAAGGAGTAGAAAGATCAATAGGCAATGTGTTGGTGCAATTGTTAGATTTACCAGCTTGTAAAACTTTCCTCTAGACCAAGCTGTTAAAAAACTTCATTTTTCCATCTGTGCAGAGAAAGGCTTAATGTGCAGATGGAAGGTGATGGCAGAGAAGAAGGTGTGAACCCCCCGCCTGCTGCTCAGTCCTGGCTGGCCACCCACTTTTAGAGGAGAGTTTTCTTCCCATTCTATTATTTATTTGGTGGGTAGTTTCCCAAGGAGTTCATCAGTTATGACAAAGGATGGAGAAGATCACAAGATCTAGAGCTGGACCTCAGAAGCCTGCGAAAGGCCTTGTGTCTTTGGCTTCCCCTCCCACATTGCCTGCTACTGTTCCTACTCCTTTTGAAAAAAAAAAATCACCTTCTCCAGGAAGCCTTCCTTCCTAAACCAACTCCACTAGCCCTCCAACAAGAAACAAAATCAAATAAACTCTTAAGTTTTGAAAGCCAAAAAAGCCAAGAGGTAAGAAGGACCTACACTGGCCTTGTGAACTGCTTAAAGAGGCAGAGGAGAGGAGGCAAAGATGAGCTCATGACCTAGAAAGAAGAGCACACATTTTGCTTTGGTTCTTTAGTTTGGAGTTGGGAATTTGGTTTTCTTTTTCTGGAAGGGCTATTTGAAGTAGGGAATTGTAAGTGCAAAATGCCATAGAATTTTAAGAGGTAAAATATGATAAATGTCTTATCTAGTCCAAGTCCCTCATTTTACATGTAAGGAAATTGAGTCTCAGTTCCCAAAGTCACATAGGTAAAAAGTAACTTTGCTATTTGGGGGCATCCAAGCAGAACAAAGGAACTGGGAAGAGCTCAGCTTTGGACTACACACACACACACATGCATATACCACATACGCACACACAAAACACCCCCACTTCATCCCTACAAAATGTACACACCCATACATCACTCATACATTCACACAAAAACACATATACAAAACACACACCACAATGAATGCATACACAAACACACACACATGCACATACCACACCACACAAAAAAAACACACACACAAACACCACATCATCAGGCAATGTGGCATAGTAGAAAAAAGGGACACTGAATTTGAGTATCTGACCTGGAGTCTAACTCCACTACTACTAAGCCACATATTTCTTGGGTAGGCCACTTGTAACATTTCTCTCTTTAGACCTGATGCTCCATTAATTAATATAATATGGAAGTACAATGAGTTTCTTTTGACTTAGCTAATTGAATTGTTTTGCTTTCATGTAGCAGAAGACTTTTAGACAAATTAAAAAAAAAACTAATTTCAGTCCACCATAAAAAGAATCTCATTAATTTGGTCATCAGCATTCAAAATAAGACTTATTGAGGACCTATCTTTTTTTTAACTGCTTATGAAGAAAGGGTTTGATGAAAACTTTAGAATCATCATCAATAAGAAACATTCCTATCTATTCTATACACTTCTCCAAGGACCTTTATGGGTAATATTTAATTTTGTTCTAGTTATAGCAAGAATTTTCAGTGATAATATTTCTTTAACAATATTTAATAATCCAGCAATGCCAGACCTGGTTAATAAATAGGACTTTCTTTGAGATTGCCTAAATACTGTATGGCATTTTGGTGAGATAGGAAGGAGTCTGCAAGATTGTCAACTTTTTTTTAAGTATTTTATTTTATTTTCCCCTTTTTTTCATTTGAAAATTTATTTTTTGGTTACATTTTAAGTTCTAAACTGTCTCTCTCCCTCCCTACCCACCCCACACTAGAGAAGGCCACCATTTAACACAGATATATATGTGTATATACATAAATACATATATGTAAAACCATACTATGTATATTTCTATTTATCAGTTCTTTGGAGGTGGATAGCATCTTCCTTCAAAGTTCCTTTGTAGTTGATATGAGTACTTATAGTAGAATAATTTAGTCATTCACAGTTACTCTTCAAACAATATTGCTGTTACTGCATGTTACAACATTCTCTAGATTCTTCTCATTATTTTATAAAAGTCTTTCCATGTTTTTATAAAATCAACCTTCTTATCATTTCTTATCACACAGTAGTATTCCATCACTGTCATATACCACAACTTGTTTAGCCATTCCCCAATTGATGGGCATCCCCCCAATTTCTGTTCTTTGCCTCCACAAAGAGAGCTGTTATAAATATTTTAGAACATATAGTTCTTTTCCTTTTTCCCTGATCACCTTGGGAAACAGACCTAATAGTAGCATTGCTAGGTGAAAGGATACACACAGTTTTAAAACTCTTTAGGCATAATTCCAGATTGCTCTAAAAATGTTTGGATTGGTTCACAGTTCCACCAACAGCATATATGTGTCCCATTTTTTCCACATCTCCTCCAACATTTGTCATTTCCCCATTCTATCATTTTAGCCAATTTGATAGGTATGAGATCATATCTCAAAGTTGTTTTAATTTGCATGTCTCTAATCAATAATGACTAGAACATTTTTTCATATGACTAAAGGTAGATTTGATTTCTTCTGAAAACTGCCTGTTCATATCCTTTGACCCTTTATCAATTAGGGAATGACTCATATTTTTATAAATTTGACAAAGTTCTCTATATATTTGAGACATGAGATCTTTACCTGCAAATCTGTTGGTAACATTTCCCCCCAATTTTCTGCTTTCCTTCTAATCTTGGCTATGTTGATTTTATTTGTACAAAGTCTTTTTAATTTGATGTAACAAAAATTTTCCATTTTATATCTCATAATGCTATCTATCTCTTGTTTTCTCATAAATTCTTCTACTATCCATAAGTATGAGAGGTAATGTGTTCCATGTTCTTCTAGTTTACTTAGGATATCTCCTTTGATATCTAGGTCATGTATCCATTGACCTTATCTTGGTAAATGGTGTAAGATATTGATCTATATCTAATTTCTGCCAGACTGCTTTCCAGCTTTCCCAACAATTTTTTTTTACCAAATAATGAATTCTTATCCTCAAAGCTTAAATCCTTATATTTGTCAAACACAAGGTTACTATAATCATTTACTACTGCATATTGTATGTCTACTCTGTTCCATTGAGTATTATTTTTTATTCCTTGGCCAGTTCCAGACAGTTTTGATAATTTCTGCCTTATAATATAATTTAAGGTCTGGTACTGCTAAACCTCCTTCTTTTATGTATTTTTTTCACTAATTCCTTTGATATTCTTGACCTTTTGTTCTTCCAGATGAATTTTTTTTACTGTTTTTTCTAGCTCAATAAAATAATTTTTTGGTAATTTAATTAGTATGGCATTGAATAAGTGGAGTATTTTAAGTAGAATTTTCATCTTTATTATATTGGCTCTGCCCACCCATAGACAATGAATATTGCTTCAATTATTTAAATCTAACTTTATTTGTGTAAAAAGTGTTTTATAATTATGTTCATCTCTGTCAACTTTTTAAATACATTCAATATTCTATTTGATCCTGAGAATGACTCTGGGAAGCAGACTTGGAAGGAATTATTATGTCCAGATCAGACTAAGAAATAGGCATAGAAGTGAAACAGTTTAGATTTGGTTCTAAAAATCAGCTGCACAAGTCCAGAACAAGGGAAACATGACTAGACAACAGTTCTCTGAAAAAGATTGGGGGAGCGGGGTTTAGTGAACTGCAAGCTCAAAATAAGTTAAGAGTATGACATGACAGCACCTCTCCCCAAAAAAAGCCATTTGAGGCTGCTTTAAGGGAGGGACACTATCCAGAATAAAGAAAGTGATATGTTGTATTTTGCTCTCCATATTTCATCTGGAATACTGTAATCACATTTTGGGAAGGACATTGACAGCTGAAGTATACCCAGAAGAGGGTGATGAGACTAGTGAGGGAACTGTAAACTATGCTGTGTGAGGATCAGTTGAAGGAACTGGGAACTCTTTATCCTGCAGAAGACATCGAATAGCTCTAATAACTGTCTTCAAATAGATGGAAGTCTGAAATTGTTCAGAAGAGGAACTGGACTTGTTCTACTTGACCACAGAGGGCTAAACTTTGAGCTACAAGTGACAATTTCAGAGAGGAAAATCCAGGATTGATAGAAGTAAAACATTCCTAAAAGGAAGAACTATCTCAAAATGGAAATATGTTATCTCAGAAAGCAATTATTTTGCTGTCAGTAGTTAAGTGGAAAGAATGGAAAGGAGGATCAAAGTGAATAAGTATTTAGTAAGCACCTACTATGTGCCAGGTACTCTGCTAAATGCTTTACAGATATTATCGCATTTGATAATAATATCTAATAGTGACATCTAATTTGATAGTGGAAGATGAGTGACCACTTGTTGAGAATGTTATGGAAGAGAATCCTATCCAGATATGGATTGGACTATTATATGGCTCCTGAGCTCTTTCTAGTTATGAGATTCTAAATTTTATAAGATTTGAGAGTTGGAAGGCATGAAAAATATAGTCCAACTCCCTTTTTTAACATAAGGAAAGTGAAGCCCAGAGAAGACACAAGATTTGCTGATTAAATAAAAAGAAAAAGCATTTATTAAGCACTTATTATATATGTACTGGACACTGTGCCTAGAAATACAAATACAAAAAGAATGATGGTCTTTGTCCTCAGGAACTTTACATTTCAACAGCTGAAGACTACGTAAATAAGATATGTGAATTACTTAAAGTGAGCAACAATTTTGATATGCTATCGCTTTGTGACTGCAGTGGTCATGTATGTGTGCTTCTACCATTGCTAGGCTATCTCAGGATATTTGGCTTGAGCTAAATGAAATAAGATTGAAATGTTTTCCCAAGCTTTATTTAGTTCAATCTGCAACAGTTGAGTGCAAGATTTTGCGCTATACATGTGTTGCACTGCTCTCTTCTGTTGCGGTTTTAATTTTGTGGTTTTTAAAGAATGTCTGTTACTCCAAGGAAATATGCAAAAGTTATAGTTCTTAAGGAACACATGTCAATGACTGTCAAAGATGTTGAGGTAGTTGGTGTGAGAAAGGCAAGTCTTTCCAGCATCATTCAAGCCTATAATGATCTAGAATCAGTTGGGCTGAAGCTCAAAGGAAAGTGAAATTTAAAACGAGAAGCAACACCAATCACTGGCAAAATATTGCTACAAAAGACCATAATTAATCCTTAAAAAATAAGTAAAGATCTTCTAAGGGACCTGGCATCTCAAGGGGCTGTTACTGATTCTTTTGCATTGTAACATCAACTTTTGAAGTTGGGAGAATAGTGAGAAGACCGGTAAACAAAGAAAAAGTTGCTGAACATTGCTGTGGAGAAAAAATACTTTTCATGGGCAAGGCAATACAAAGATGGAGTACCAAAGCATGGAAAAAAGGGGAAATGGCAAGGCTGTTGCTGGAGGAGGTTCACACCTGCTGCCTCTTTAGATGTATCTAGCAGCAGCCACGGAGCTATAATTCACCCAGGACCAGGGTCTCAACTCACATGGAAATACTAAATTCTCATTGGGCATCAAAAGTATTTTGTGTCAGTGTGGCATATACCCATTTGAAACATTTACATGGGTGTAAAAATATGGACTCACTTTTCTTGTAACAATTGATCTTGATGTTATAAAATACTTGAAAAATGTTATGTAATAACTAAGAGACTGGTCATAGAAGTGTTCAGTTCAGAAGTTGTTGGCGATGATTCCTAATACTGGAAGTGGTGAAATTCTTGAAAGTTTGCAGTATGATAATGCATTCTGTGTGACAAGACTGATAAAGAATGTAATGCCCTAAGAGAGGATTTGGAAAAAAAAATACATTCAAGACAAAATTCATTCAGAGATTTAATAAATTATGGCCAGGATGACATTTCTTCCATTGTCAGAAGTAGCTTGAACATCTGATATATAGATTTATATTTATAATTATATAAATATTATAGTATTTATTATTCTATTCTATTATATATTATGTATAATATATATAATATATATAAATATATATTTATAAATCAGAACCTCTGATTTATAGAGACAAAGAGTTTGTAATCCATGAGAAATGGGAAGGGGCAGGGCCACAATTTATTGTCAATTCTGAAGAGATCTGTCTTTGTTCTTTTGGTACTACCATTCACAAAGTAAATCACATGGTGGCCTACAAATTCCTGTCAATGATTAAAAGGTGGAAGGGAGGAAAATATGCACAAAATATTCAATCTCTTAACTCTGGGCATTTTCACTGGCTGTCCCCCAGTGGCTGGAATTATTTCCTTCCTAATCTCCTCCTCCTGGCTTCCCTGGCTTCATTTAAGTCTCAGCTAAAATCCCACTTTCTTCAAGAAACCTTTCCCAGTCCCCCTTAATACTGATGCCTTTCCTCTGTTAATTATCTCTAGCCCATTAATCTCATAAGTCGCACTTCTCATGGACATATGTATTCTCAGACTTATGGTATTTGCCTGGTTGATCCCCTCCCTCCCCTCAGTCCCACCTTCCCATCCCCACCCCAGTAACTTCCTCTCTCCCTTTCCCCCTCTCCAAACACACAGAAAGAGACACTTAAGGTTCCTCACAAGTCCATCTTCTTCCTGACATGCAGAGTTGCTGTAACAGTACCAGGAAGAGCAAGGTCTGAGTTTGCTCTTCCATATAAGAGTTCTTTTGTCATACCTTGGCTTCTAACTGGTCCAGAACCTCCTTCAAAGGATCCACTTCACCTATCACCAATTTCCTGGAGAGACTTCATGGCCGTACAAGTCTTTATGTCCTTTTGGCTTATCTGTGTCTGACTTCCCACAGGCCGAGCCTCAAGGTCATTGCTCTTGTCTATTTACATAGGCAGCTTTCTAAGACTATATGTTGAGGAAAAGGTCTTGATCTTCATAGGAAGAGGAGATTCCTTACCAGGAGCTCCCTGCAATGATGAAATCACAGGTCTAAGGGGAAATGATATTAGTGTGATGTTTTAGTAGATTCAATGTTACAAAGTTCTATATGGGAAAAATTGATTTTAAAATGGAAATAAAACATTAAATAAGACTTAAGCAAATATAAGATATGTAGTTCAAAAAAATTCTGTGAATGTATTGTTCCTCTCTGCATCTTTCCCTCTACTATACCCCTAAAGTATAAACTTCTGGAGGTCAAGGATTGTTTCAATTTTGTATTTGCAGCCTCAGAGCCTGGCACATAGCAGACCCTTAGGGAATGCTTGTTGGCTAATTGAAGTCACAGAGAAAAATAATTCCCATGTACCAATATATTTTAATAGAGTATTTTTATAGCCTTAGGCAGACATATTTTGATCATTATCATGCATTTTAGGAACTTAAATAAAATCAGAGATTAAGACATGTATTATGGAGCAGAATTATTCCATGCCATGGCTTCCTCAGAAATATAAATCTGTGGGCATAGTCTTTATTCATTCCCACCAAAGAGTTTAACATCCATCCTTTAGTCTGGCTCCAATTTACTAATGTAAGGAAGGTTTTAATTAACTGTTTGGGGAGGCAAACTCTGTAATGTTACAGTTTTATGCAAGGTACCAATTAATGAAACATCATGTGGGCTCTCAATTAGCAGTCACAAAGAAAGCGGAGTTGATGGTGATAGAAATAGTAAATTACTCGAGTGAAACCAATCATTTGTTATCAGTTTGCTCAAGGACTATGTTCTGCTAGAAGTTGTTACCCAGCTAAATAAGGTAAGTTTTTGACCTCAGATTATTTAAATTTTTTTTTAAATGCACGACTTAACTAAAATGTGATAACTTGGTGTGGTTTAAAGGTCACTGTTGAAGTTAATATTGATATGTGGAATTTTTTTTTCTGACTTAAAGGGACAGGTTTATTTTTGGCTTTCAGGTTTTCTTTACTGGTTAACTTCTCTTTCTATCTATAAAGCCTACCTTTGTCCTTGTTAACAGTTCAGACTCTACAAGATTCCACACAGACAGTGTGATATATTGGAAAGAGCATTGGTCCAATTTTTCCCCTAGCCAACAGAACTTGGCTTATTCCTCACATTAAACTATAAGGCAAACCAATGCCCCTAGAAGGCAAAGACGGTATGATTTTTCATCTTTGTATTCCCAGTGCCTAGCATAGTATCTTAGACATAATAATTGCTTGATAAATTGTTGCATTAAATTGTTGAATTAAGCTGGGACTATAAATGTGAATGTCTTCACCTTGCTATGCCTCAATTTCTTCCCTTGTAAAATGGTAATACAAATATTTTCAAGGCCTACAACACTAAAGGTTGTGAGGAAGGCATTTAGTAAATTGTAAAGTATATAGTAAATGTGAGATATCATATTCACTATTATTGTTATTCCATACAATGTAGTACAGTAGAGATGAGAGAACTGCTTTTGACTATATCCATACAGAGAGGCAGCATGATGTAGAGTGGATAAAGGGCCATCCTCAGTCAGGAACCTGGGTTCAGGTCCTACTTCTGAAACATACTGGCTGTGTGACCCTGGGCAAATCTCTTAATCTTTCAGTGTCCCGGGTAACTTGCTAAGGGAAGTTGAAAAACAGCTGCTGATCGGCATTGGGAGAGACAGTAAGAGGCTCCTACAAATGAAATCTCAGATTGGGACCCCGAAACATATCACAGGAAGACGAAAAACCCTCAGTGCTTGGAACCAAGTGCTGAGTAGCTTCTTGGAAGACGGCAACATGCAGGTACTTGGTCTGAATGTCCTACCCTATACCAAATGTTTGGTATATCTACTGCAGATGCTAAGTATAATATGTACCTACGTCCCAGCAGAGCTTCTCATTTTGAGCATTTGGTTGTAGCCATTGCCTTCAATAAGCATTTATTAAATACTTTCTGTGTTGGGTCGTGGAGATGCAAAGACACAAATGAAAACAGTCCCTGACTTCAAGGATCTTACATTCCCCTGATGGAGGCAAATTATCCACAGAAAAGTACATTTTAAAGTTTACTTAAAAAGTAAAGGTAGGCTGCCCAGAAGGAGTTTACATTTTTACATGATATTCAGGCAAAGTAATTTCAAGAGAGTGAGAGTACTAACAGCTGGCGGAATCAGGAAAAGTCCTGGTCCACAGTAGAGTTTATACTGAGAAACACAGAATAATAGACCACAACAGCTGAATGGGATCTTAGAAATCAAGCCCCCCTCATATTATAGACAAAGAAACCGAGTCCAGGAATGGGGTAATGACTTGCTCAAGGTCAAACAGCGTGTTGGTAACAGACCCAAGGCTGATCTAATCTTCTGCCTCAATGCCTAGGGTTCTTTTCACTGGCCTATGTTGTCATGCTAGCAGCATCTCATCTGTACCCCATTGTATGGCTCTGGTGTAGGATCTTAGCGAAATAGGGGCTTCCTCTCTGGAGAGGGCACTAGACAGGTCCAGCAGCATCCTTCCACACAGGTAGCTTGGGAAAGACTGTTGGCTACATTTTTTTCCCTCTTGGACATTCCATCTTTGCTCTATCTATCTATTTGCTTCAGGTTCAACAGGGGTAGGGATGAAGTTTGCAAAGTCTAGATGGACCCCAAGCCTAGGTCCGTCTGTGGAGACCACATTGGGGATTCTCTTGCTTCTCCAAGGAACATACTATTGATGAACTCTCCCTCCCACTCAGAGGCCAGTGATTGAACCCAGGAGCTCTCTGGCTTTTGAGAACTCAAATGAAAACCTTGAAGAGTAACAACTTACATTACGTAGCACCTTACGGTTTACAAAGTGCTGTTCTCATAATTCAACAAGTATTTGCTAAGCACCTCCTGTGTGCCAGGCACAGTGCTAAATACTGGGGATACAATGACAAAATAAACTTAGGCTGCCCAGGAGTTGGCATTTTACATAATATTCCAAGCAGCCTGTGAGGTATGAAATAAAGGAAGAGAATCAGACCTCTCAGATCTCTTCCAATTCTGAGATTCTGTGAGTCCCCCATGACTTGGTATAATATGGGTTTAACTCTTGTCTTGAAAAATGTGAACATCTCTGCTAACATCCTCTGCTGATACCTCACCAAGATGGGGGGAGGGGTGAACCTGCATTCTCAGGGGTAATGCCGGAGGGGGCGGAAGCCCAGGCTCTGTCAGGTCTTACCAAACCGCCAAGTCTTTACATAAGGGTCTAGCAGTGAACTGGATTGCGTGTGGTTTGTCCGAGGAGCAACATAGGTAAGCATGTTAACAGCCTGTCTAGAGAGTGATGTATCTAATCATGGTAGGCCAGTAGTTCTATAATCTTTTCTTGTGTCATGGATACCTTTGGAAGCCCAGTGAAGCCTATAGACTCCTGAGAATAAAGTTTTTAAATGTATAAAATAAAATAGATAGGATCACAAAGGAAACCAATCATGTTGAAATAAAGATGGATTTTATTCTCGTCCAAGTTCATGGTCCTAAAATCTATCCATAGACTCCAAGTCAAGTAAAGAACCCCACTAATGTAGCCTAATGTCAAGGTTAGTAGCTACCTGGAGGTTAAAGTTAAGGATTTGAGATTCTTGCAAACTCCAAATAGGTGGAGTTTGAAAAGAGTGCATTGAAAAGCTGGGCAAAGAAATAAAAATATAAAATCTCAAAGTATACCAAAGAAAACAATCTCAAAGTATGTCTTCACCACAATATCCAGTCACTCCATCCTTCCCTGTTTGCTCAGTCTATTACCCCTGCTTTGTCCTCATTGTCCTCCCTTCAGAATCTTGACATTATGTTAATTGGGTCAACCCGGCACTGTCCTCTACCCTCAACTCCACTAGGGCCTTTTCCTATCACCACTCATGCCTTTTCAAGTCCCACCTCTGGATTACCCTTCCCGTCTGCTTCTTCTGCTCTAACCTGTATTTCTAAAAAGTGCTGGAGGAGGTTACACAACCCTGAGGACTACAAATGTATGTTCTCTGATCCTAACTGGGCCATCATTACTGCACAGCAATCCTTTAGTTTTTCCTGATTGGCTCTCTATTATACCCTTCACAATAGCCATTCCAACCCCCTCTCCCCTTTCTTTCCCCGAAGTTCCCACACTAGCCCCTCTCAGCAAATGGCCTAGTCTCATGCTTCAGTGAGAACACAGAAGCCATACACTGCCACCTCCCTCCTCTTGCCTACTCTACATCTCAGAATTCCTTGACATCATCCCCTATCCTCTCCACCTTTATCTCCTTCTCTGATGAGGAGGCGGCCCTTCTCCTTACCAAAGTCAACCCTTCTGTATGTATCATTGATTCCATTTCCTCCAGCATATTGTCCCCAAAATGTCCTCCCCTCTCTCTAATTTTCAGTCTCTCCTTATCTGGCTCATTCTCTGCTGCTTACAAACATATACTGGTCTCCATCATCCTTAAAAAGTCTTGCTTCTCCCTACCATCCCCTCAAGCTATCATCCTATGTCTTTTCTCCCGAATCCAAAGTACTTTTTTTATTCTATTGGACATTTCTGCAGTATTTGACACTGTTGACCACCTGCTTCTCCTGGGTGCTTTTTCCTCCCTGGTTTTTGTGAGACCACTCTCTCTTGACTCCCCTATTATCTATCTCAATCTCCTTTGCTGTATCATCATCCATATCTTGGTTCCTAATTAAAAGTGCCACCATAAAGCTCTGTCCTGGGCCTTCTTCCCTTCTCTCTCTCTCCTCTTTTTCTCTTGGTGACCTAAGTAGTTCCTATGAGTTCAATTATTATCTCTGTACAGATATGTATTCTGCCTTGGTCTCTCTCCTGAGTCTCAGTCACTTACCAACTCTCTATATGGTGTTCAAAATTGAACTCATTATCTTTCCTCCTAAACCTTCCTCCCTCCCAAATTTCCCCATTACTGTTGAGGATTTCACTATCCTCTCAGTCTTTCATACTTGCAACCTCAGTGTCATTCTTGACTCTTCACTCTCTCACCTCCCATATCCAATTTGTTGCCAAGTCTTGTTGATTTTACCTTTGCAACATTTCTTGTATACAACTCCTTCACTCGTCTGACACTACCACCACTCTGATACAGGCCCTTATCACCTCATGTCTGGAATACTGTAATCACCTGCTGCTTGGTCTCCCTGCTTCTCAAGTTTTTCCCTACTCTAATCTACCTTCCATGCAGTAATGAAATTAATCTTCTTAAAGCACAGGTCTGACCCTATTCAATCAATTCCAATGGCCCCCTATCACTTCTGGATCAAATATAAAATCCTCTCTTTGGCATTCAAAATTCTTCATGATGTGGCCCACCCTTTTGTCCTACCTCTCCAGTCTTCTTGCACCCTGCTCCCCAAGTCCCCCCATGTAATCTATGTTCTATAATGGCTTTCTTGATGTATCCCGAAAAAGACTCTCCATTGCTAAACTCCATTTTCACTGATTGTTCCCCAGGTCTGAAATACTCTCCCTCCTTATCTCCATTCCTGACTTTCCTGGCTTCCTTCAACTCCCAGTTAAAATTCCATCTTTCTACAAGAAGCCTTTCCAATTCTAGTGCCTTGCCTCTATTGATTATTTCCAATTTTTCTTGGATATATATCATTTGTACACAATTATTTTCATGTTGTCTCCTCCATTGGACTATAAGTTCCTCGAGGACAAATACTGTCTCTTGACTTTCTTTGTGGTTTAATGCAGTGTCTAACACTTACTAGTTACAAAATAAATGCTTATTGACTGACTTACTATTAAGCATTTCAAACCAAATGTCCTATAGGCATCCTAAATGTGGCATGTCAACTTCCCTATTTTTGTTAAGGGCATCACTATCCTTCTAATCACCTACCCTTGCAACCTCAGAAATGTGCTTGACACTTTACTTTCCCATCTTTCCAGTCAGTTGCTGAATCCTTTCTATCCTGCTTTTGTAAATATTACCGTATCTCTCTACTCTTAAGTCACTCGTTACCTGTCATTACCTGCATTATTACAACAGTTTTCTAATTGGTCTCCCTGCCTTAGGTCTCCCCCCTCTCTGATCCATCCTTTACACATCTGCCTGCATAATATTCCTAAAACACATCATGTCACTCCCCTGCTGAATACTGTCTAGGGGTTCCTTACTTTCTCTAGAAGCAAATACAAGTGCCATTGTTGGGCATTTAATGCCCTTCACAATCTGAATGCAACCTACCTTTCCAAGCTTATCACACATGATTCCCCTTCATGTACTTTGTTCTAGCCAGAGTGGCCTCTTTTTCTATTCCTTACACACTTCCCATTGCTATGCAAATAATAATTATTTCTCTTTGGCCAGCAACCCTAATGGTATTCCCCTTCCAGTTTGATTGATTTTTTTTTTTATTAAAGGGGCCATCCCTCACTCAAAGTGAGAACTTGGGAAAGACTTTAGCTTAAAAGGCCAAGATCTCCCACTACATCCAGGGCCATCTTCAGTTGTCCTAATCTATATCTGGCCATTGGAACCAGATGGCTCTGGAAGAGAAAGTGAGGCTGGTGACTTTGCAGAGCCCTCCCTCACTTAAGTCCAATTCAATTGCAAGTCATGTTATCATCTTCCTGATGTCATGGTCCTCTTCAAGAGTGAAGGACAAACCACACAACACACTTCCCTACTCTGAGTTTGCATAGGCTGCCTTTAATGTGCTTCATCCTCACCTCCATCTTTTATATTCTATAACTTCCTTCAAGACATAGCTCGAAGTACTTCCCTTCAAAAATTCCATTTTATTTTATTATCTATATGAATAAGCAGCAGGTGGTGATAGTGAGCTAGGCAAGCTGAGCTGCCAGTCATCCACTGAGCCAGTGGGTCCTGAACATGTTCCTGAAACTCATTCCTCCTCCCTTCTTTTGAGGGTGATGGTGGCGGAGAAGGAGGAGGAGGCATAGCTTTCTTTCAGCACCTTATTCCCACATGCAGAGTTTTCTTTTTTCAAATCTCCTGCATGCCAAGAATGGGGGCCAGCAGTTTGAACATGAAAATATGCTTACCTACCCTTTGCTTGCTTGCATCCTGAGACCTCTCTTGCTGTCATCTAAGGAGAAACATGAATGAATGAAGCCTTTAAAAGTGTTTATTATGTGCAAAGCACTGTGCTAAGCTATGGAGATACAAATAGAAAAGCAAGATAGTCCCTACCCTCAAGAAGCTCTCATTCTAATGGGGGAGACAACACACATAGAAGGTTTCACCTGCCAAGTCACATAGAAAGGTCCCATGGTCCTTAGGGTGCAGTGGTAAAGTGATGGCAATGCCTCTTAATGTTATTCTCACTGATAAAATCATATTTTTTTTATGTTGAACTATATATGACAGTGCCAAGGACTTTGGTGACAAGAACTTTCTTTTTGAGTGTTCAGTAGATGTGACTATAGCACAGTAGCAGTATCCAGGCTACTTCTCCACAGGAATTGCTTCCCAAAGTGATAGCTCTAGAATCTTGACTGGGAGGATTGTTATTCCTAAGGCTCTTGAGTACAGAGTAGCAGGCTTCCTCTAGAAGAGTCTGAGAAGAGATGGCGGTCAAGGTGGGAGCGGTTTGGTTTGCTTGCACAATGTGCCTTTGTCTCTCCCTTAGCTAGGCTGGCTTATCTACCCTGTGAGTGGCAGTTGGTTGGCAGTAGGTGGATATCACTGGCCCGTTTTCTACAGGAACTGCCTTTCTGAATGACTGTGAGGGCTGGGCTGAGAGGAGCTGCCACTCCCTGAGTTTTGTGCCTATCTTCCTGTTGGTAGCAGTTGGTCAGCAGTTGTTGGTGGTGGTGATAAGGAAGATGATAAGGCCCCTTCTCCACAATGATTTATCCCCTCATTGATGGATGCAGGGGCTGGATTGGAATCAGGTATTGTGGTTTGGGGAAGACTGCTATTCCCAAAGCTCTTGGGCTCAGAGTCCTGAGCTATTTCCATCAAGGTCCAAGGTGAGATGGTGATCAAGCTGGTAGATGGTTTGACTTATTTGCTTATGTTGCCTCCTAACCCAATTATTTATTCTCTCTTTCTAATGCACTATATTTTCAACTAAGTATGTGGCTAGAACCCTCAGCCAGTTTGCACTGACAAAATCTAAATTGCTTTTTGATAACCACAGTACTTTAAATCTCTCCTACTTCTGGGTGGTTCCTACATTCCCAATCTCATAGCTATCATTCAGTTAAGCAGAATTGGTACAAATTTCAATGGACATTCAGAATTTGGAACATTGTCACATGCAGAACCACTTAACATAACACTATTTATAGAAATAGCAGTTTTAAAAAATGAACATTGTCTGTTGCTACAAAGAGTGAGGAGGAGGAGAGGCAGGAGCAGTATTAACTATCTTCTCCTCTGTTCAGTTTTCTATTAGGGAATAGGTAAAGCAAGTGAATAATGGGCCATAGAACATGAACAAGTCTACTAGGAAAGCATGGGGGAAGTCTCCAAGGCAGTTTCACCAATAGCCCCATTCCTGCATCTTGGATAGTCACTGACCGGTTCTGATATTCTTTCCTTGAGTCCTCAGGGCTTGCTCTGTCACTGGGGAGATTGTCATTGATGGCAGTTATCTCATCCCAGAATGGTGGAGCTCAGTATATGAATTGCTTGGGTTGACCTCAACCTCTGCCATTCTCTATTGTTTGCTAAAGTCAAAGCCTTTCATGGTTTACTCTCCCTGGTTTGGCTTTGCTTTTGCCTCTCCTACCCACAGACTCCTTCTAAGGTGAGGGTCTCCTTAAAATCAGAGTACAAGGCATTCTGGGGAGTTTGCCCTTAGGGAAAGTCAGAAGTCTCTTGGGAACTTAGAGCATGCTCTATCTCCCTTTGCTCTGTGCCCAGTCACTTTTGGCAGTCATCCAAAAGGTGAGCCTTTATATATTTTGTTTATACTTCTATATGCACGTGTTGTTTCTCCATTGGAATGCAAAATCCTTCAGAGTAAAGACTTTCTCTATTTGTCTTTGTCTCCCCACCTCCTAGCACAGTGTGTGGCACATCATAGGCCCTTAATAAATGCTTGATTGCATTTAATTAAAAGTAAAACAAGTTGCCTTGAAATCAGATGTTGCCTTGGGGTGAGAGGAGTTGACCACGAGCTTCCTTGCATGACCTTTAAAAGAAAAATCCAACCCCTCTCTAAAGCTGTGTCATTGGCCTGTGGCATGAGGTTGTCCTAGGAAAATACACTCTGCCTTTTGGGGGGATGAGCCTTTGCCCAAGTTTGCTTGTGAATCTGTGTGTCTGTTCACGTGTGCTTTTAAAATCTGTTTTTGGCACAGGCAGTACCCACAGCCTCCTCCTCCTTGAGAATGTTTCCAGCTTTTTCTTCCCCTTCCTGTGATGTCATGTTAAAAAACAGCTATGATTCATCTAGCTGTTGCTATGGGGATGGGAGCTATGCTTGTCTGCCCTGGTCCACACTGTGCATGGGCAGCAGGTTTTCTGGGACTGGTTTGCAGAAGAATGTGGGTTGAAGGCCGAGGTCTGTGCCAACAGAGCAGCTGCATGGAGCAGCCTGGACAATAGCTGTATTGGCTACAGCAGGGAGATTTTTGGCTCTCGGCTCATTAAGATGCCTGTGTTTGCTTTTCCTGGCACTGGTTCAGCCTGAAGAGGTCGAGAGGGCATTGATGACCACCAGTAAGTGACAGTGTCCTTCTGTATGAGGAAGCAAATCCATGAAGGGGGGAGGATGTAGAGAGAGCATGCATAGCCAGGACAGTCCTTCAAATAGCCTAAGGATTTTGCCATTGCTGGGGTAGTTTTCAAATACAAGCATCCTATACTAAAGTTTTCCTCTCTTCTGATGCTTCATTGTGACACAGAGGTGATCCTAGGTTGCTGAAAGCTACACAGTCAGTGAAGGAAAAACTCTTGAAGCTCTACCAAGTTGGAAAAGTGTTGAGTCTAGGCCTGGTGGAAGGACTGTATGTCTACCATTATCCAAGAACCACCTTTGATATATGGAGAAGCAAAACCCAAAAGGCTGGCCACTAGGTGATGAATATTTTTGGCCAAGGCAACTCATGAAGATCTACTACATCATGGTGGGGTTGTAATCTGTTTATTGAGTGGAGTAATCACACCAATGAAATTATAGACATTTTGTGAAATAAACAAACTTGGTTCCTTTTATTGCATAGAACAGAGTTATAGAGTCTGAGGGAATGTTGCTGGTCTCATGGAATCGTAGCCAAAATTTGAATCAGCACCAGCAAGGGATTGCTTTTCATAGGACCACTTCATCCCTTAAAGGGATTGGAGGAGCATTGGACTGGGAACCAGGAGATCTGGAATTAGGGTTCTAGTCCTGGATCTGCTCTTTAGGGAGGCAGTGTGGCATAGTGAATAGAGCACTGGACTTGGAATCAATAAGACCTGACTTTGAATTCAGATTCACATTTTTTAACTGTGTGATCATGGACAAATTATGTAAACTCTCTCAGACTCAGTTCTCTCCTCTGTAAAATGATGATAATAATACTGGAAAAAATCCTCACAGGGTAGTTGTGATGAGCAAATGCATTCATGTATGCAAAGCTCTTTGCTACCCTAAAGTACTCCATAAATGTTAGCTCTTCATATTATTATCACAGCTAACTCAATCTGTCATCTTGGAAAAGTCAGTGCACCTTTTAAAGAAACAGTTTCTTTATCTGTAAAATAGAAGTTTTGGATTAGATATCTAGGGGACCTTCTAGGTCTAAAAAACTAAGACTTGTCATGATTATTAAATTAAAAAAATTCTATGGATACTTTATAATTGTAAAGTTCTTCATATTCCTCAAGATGCTTCACCATTTGGGACATAGCATGGCTAGTGGAAAGGGCATTGGGCCAAGAGTCAGGAGACTTGGGCTCTGATCCAGGCTCTGTCTCTAGCTATTTGTGTCATTTGGGGCAAATCACTTCCTCTCTGTGGAGCTCAGTTTCCACATCTATAAAATGAGCCAGATGGACTTTGAGGTACCGTGTAGTTCCAACGTGCTGTAATACTATAACATCAGTTGAAACTAACAGAATCCCTGAAAAGCAGTTATTATCCCCATTTTACAGATGAGAAGCTGAGCTCCAGAGAGGGGAATGGACTTGTCTAAGATCACATACAGAACAAATTAGCAGCAGCACCAGGATTGGAATATAACTTTTTCATTTCCAATCCAAAGCTTCTTATTGATTCATTTGATTTTAACCCTTTATGACAATATAGAGTTTAGACAAGCACATTGTTGTAATGCATTGTTGAGATTTCTAGTTTCCTAAATCTGTGACAAGTATTCAGAGGTCTTGCCTTCTGATTTAAGATGAACATAATATAAATTATTAGTATTTTGAGATGTTTTTATTTTTTACAAATATTTTATTTTTTCCCCAATTGCACATAAGAACAATTTTTAACATTTTTTTAAAATTTTGAGTTCCAAGTTTTTTCTCCTTTCCTCCCCTCCCCTCTCCTTGACGTAGTAAGAAAGTTGATATAGATTGTACATGTGCAATCATGCAAAACATATTTCCATATTAATCATGTTGTAAAAGAAGACAGACAAAAAAAGGAAGAAAAAAGTATTAAAATATGCTTTGATCTGTATTCAGACTCCATCAGTTCTTTCTCTGAACGTGGATAGGATTTTTCATCATAAGTCCTTCAGAATCATCTTAGATCACTGTATCTGCTGAGAATAGCTAAGTCATTCACAGGTGATCATTGTATAATATCGCTGTTACCATGTATAATGTTCTCCTGGTTCTGCTCATTTCACTTTGCATCAATTCATGGAAGTCTTTCAAGGTTTATCTGAAACCATCCTGCTCATTATTTCTTATAACAAAATAGTTTTCCATTACAATCAAATGCCACAACTTGTTCAGCCATTCCCCAAATGCTGGCCATCCCTTCAATTTCTAATTCTTTGTCACCACAAAAAGAATTGCTATAAATATATATGTTTTTTTACATATAGGTCCTTCCTCCTTTTTTTTTTAACTGAGATGTTTTTCAAACGTAGGCAGAACCACTCCAGATAGTTGGCTTTAAGTTCTGCCTACTTAATTACTGTACCAGAACCAGAAGCTCATTTATATTCTCTGTATTATTATTATTAATAGCAATAATAATAAACTTCCTCATATTAAGCTGATTTTTACATTCTAAGATAGCATGGTGAATTGTAATAGCCAAATCAACTATAATTGTATTAACTATCAATTTTCCGTGCTACTGGTGATGCATAATGGTGTAGATAATCTAACTCACATTTGTTTGACTTAGGTATGTGTCTTTGAATATGGTTGATGCTCAGGCAATTCACATTTCCAACTAAATACTGAAGTTCTCCTAGGAAGATCTGACCCAAAGAGAACTAGAAACTTTCTTATTTTGTACCCCTGCTCAGATCCCAACCCCAGCTATAACCTGAATTGGAAGCAGAATCTCCGAGACTGATGCAAAACATCAGCCTAAATTACTCAGCCTTCATTTGATAAGAATGCTTTTTCATATCTTTCTTTGTATAGGATAGGGAGAGGAAACTCAGAGTGGGATTGGCAGGATAAACCAATAGATAATTTCCTAGCAGATGAGTGAAGTTGACTCTGTGTTATATGTACTTTTATTGTTCTTCATGGTAGTATTAGTAGTAATAGCTAACATTTATACGTGAAAAAGGGCACTGGGACAGGAGTCAGGAGAACTGGGTTCTGATTCATGCTCTGTCTCTAGCTTCCTGTGTCATTTGGGGCAAATCACTTCCTCTCTCTGGAACTTAGTTTCCTCATCTGTAAAATAAGCCCATTGGACAAGATGATCCTTGAGGTATCTTCTAGTTCTAACATGCTATAATATTATGACATCTGTTGAAACTAATAGAATCCCTGAAAAGCAAATATTATCCCCATTTTAGAGATGAGGCAGCTGGAGTGTGGGATCTGGAGTCAGGAAGGTATTGTTCAGTTGTTTTTCAATCATATCTGATGCTTTGTGACCCCCTTTGGGGTCTTCTTGGCAAAGATACTGGAGTGGTTTGCCATTTCTTTCTCTAGCTTATTTTACAGATGAGGAAACTGAGGCAAACAGTTAATGACTTGCCTGGGGTCACATAGTAAGTGTTTGAGGCCAGATTTGAACTCAGGAAGATGTCTTCCTGCCCTCAGGCCCAGTGTTCTACCTACCACACTGCTGGCTGTCCCAGAGTCAGGAAGACCTGAGTTCAAATGTGGCTTCAGACACTAGCTATGTGACCATGGGCAAGTCACTTAGCACAGTACTTAGTGTATAGTAAGTGCTATCTAAATGTTAGTTATTGTTATTTTATCATCATCATTGATATTATTGTATAGTATAAAGATTTACAAAGCACTTATCCTATGCCATTTCATCTGATTCTTACAAGAACCCCTTGAAGTAGGTGCTATTGCTGTCCCCATTTTACAGATGAGGAAACTGAGGCAAACAGCAGTTAAGTGACTTGCTTTTAAGTCAAGTCACATTGGTAGTAAGTGTCATAAGGGCTGGATTTGAACTTCCTGACTAAAAGTCCAATATGCTATCTACTGGGTTATGTAGCTGCCCTGAAAGAAAAGGTTGGCTGGGCCTGGCTATGATATAAAATACAAAATGCATGAAACTCAAACATGCTTTTACTGACATAGTAATTGTGATTTTATAGCACTAATCATAAATTCAGGAACTGTGGGTTTTACCCTGCTTATAACTTGCTATGTTGATTAGTCAGTCAAGAAGCATTTAGTATGTAGCAGGAACTATGCTAAGTCCTGGGCGTTCAAAGAAAGGTAAAAACCAAGTCCTTGGCCTCAAGAAACCCACATTCTAACAGGTGAGACAAAGGACGAATAATTATCTACATATAAGACACATATAGTGGAAAGAGAAGGTAATCTCAGAGGAATGTGCACTAACAGTTTTGGGGTCCAAGAAAGGAGGGATTTGAGGTGAATCTTAAGGGAAGCTGGAAAAGCTAGGAGGCAGAGGTGAGAAGGGAGAGCAGTGTTGGGAGATGGAGCAACATGTGTGACAATAGCAGGTAAGCCAGTCTAGCTTGGCGACCTTGAGTAAGTCTCTGCTCTTCCAATTTTTATCTGAAATAATGATGGTATAATAAGATGGTTTAAGTCCACGTAGTTGACAATCAAATCATATATGAAGGTTACTACCTAAGAGTGACCACAGCGGTCCTTAAGTTTAATTTAAATTTAAAGTCACATTTTCATCTCAGTGATTTAAAAAGATCAAGTAACCAAGAAAAAAGTTTATTCTTTTGTCTGGTTCAATGATAATCAATTAAATAAACATCTAAGTGCCTAATATGTATAAGTCACTGTGCTTGGGGTTGGGGGTAATGTAAATGTGAATTAGATGTTGCAGCCAGAGACAACTAAAAATTCTGGTATCAAGACAAATTCAGTTGGAGAGGGGATATTTATAGCACACCTAGGGAGAGCCTGAAGAAAAACCCTGGTATACTTCCATGTTTGGAGAAGTCAAAGAATCCAAGATACCCCCCATAGGGAAAAGCCAAGGACACCATTTCTGGGGAAGACACTAAGGGAATGAGGGTGAGGTAGGGTAAGGTCACCCGGATGTGGAAAGACCTCAGGATTCTACCTTAGCCACTGAGCGCTAACATCCCTGAGGGTCACAGATTGTGGGCATCTGCTTTGAAAGGCATGGTGTAGATCCCAGACATTATAACACAATCTAGGGGTTCATATCATTGGGACTGAGAACCGGCTGACCTGATTGGGTAAAATAGCCTTGGAAAGGTCTGTCCTAAGTCCCTGTAGCATAGACTGTGATATCCAACCTTCAGGAGGAGGTAGAAGGGGAGAATATAGTAGCAGGGAAAGGTAGGCTCTGGGGAAGGAAATATGGTGATAAGGTCATGGAGTGGAAGTCTAGGGCCAGGCTAGGGAAGAGGGAGTAGCTGCCCTTACTACCATAGAACTGGCAGGTTGGAGGAGGCATGATTTCTCTTCCTATAGGAAAAGGTGAGGGAATGGAAATAAACACTTATTAAGCTCCTACTTTGTGCCAGGCACTATGCTAAGTGTTTTACAAATTTCTCATTTGCTTCTTACAAAAATTCCGGGAAATGGGTACTATTATTATGCCCATTTTGCAGATGAGGAAACTGAAGCAGCCAGAGGTTAAGTGACTTGTCCAGGGTCACACAGGCTAGTAAGTATCCCAAGCTATATTTGAACTCAGGTTTTTCTTGACTCCAGGCCCAGCACTCTATCTACTGTACTACCTAGCCAGGACTCTGGTATAAAGCCCCACTCACCTCCATTTAGTTATAACTCTACCCTCAGAGAACTCCCAGTTTAGTATCAAGCTATAATCTTGGGGTTATGGGTAATTTTTGAGAAGTAGTCATTTCTTAGAGTTTCCTATTTCAAAAATGGATGAGGTTTGAAGAAGACAGAGCTATACATTTGAATGCTAGAGATAGGTGAAATTTTGACTGAAATCCCAAGTGTTTCTCCAAGCTCATGTATATTATCAGATGAAAGAGTAAAGGTAGAAGACAGTGGAATCTAACAGGTACCAGCTCTTGAAAAATGTGCTACTTTGTGAAACCTATAAGTTTAACTCTAGTTTATTTGTAACTTGGAGACAATCAGATTCTTATTCTGACCACTATTAAGGGCCTCAAGGAGTTTAAAGTATGGTTGAGATCTACATAGTTTGACTATAAAGAAATTTTCTTATGTGACTCAGGGAAACTAGTTTCATAACCCTACAGTCATATTTGCATATATAAGACTTTAAGAACATTTTGAAAATAACACAAGTAAAGGTAATTTGGCACTAAGGGGATGTGGGACTGAGTTATGACCAGTGGGATGGGATTAATTAGGGAAGATTTCTTGGAGGGAATGTTTTAAGCCAAATTTTGAAGATAGGAAGAAAAGTGGAATGATGAGGAAGAATGAGAAGGATTGATATTTTTTTTTTTAGGTTACAGGTGCAAATGAATCAGTTGTGCTCAAGGACAAAAGGTACCTAAAGATAAGGGTATACTTTTGAAAGCTTGAAATTCTCTCTGAGGACTAAGAATTCAGTCTGTTTTTGTTGTTCAGTTGTTTTCAATTGTGTCTGACTCTTCATAACCCCATTTGGGGTTTTCAATGGCAAAGATGCTGGAGTGGTTTGCCATTTCCTTCTCCATGTCATTTTATAGATGAGGAAACTGAGACAAACTAGGTTAAGTGACTTGCTTAAGGTCATACAGCTAGTTAATATCTGCCATCAAATTTGAAATCAGGACAGATTTGAACAAAGATGAGTCTTCCTGACTCTAGACCAGGTACTCTATCCGCTCTGCCACCTAGCTGCCCATAAGGATTCAGCATAGCCCTTCCTAGATGAAAGAAGTCCAGCTAAGCTAAAGGATAAGGACAGAAACATGGCAAAGGCTGGATTCAGAATGTAGTAGTAAGTGTGAAGCTAAAATCGGAAATTCTGGCACTTGGAGGCTGAAAGAGCAACAGATTTCCATAGGGAGGAAACATCCTCTTCCCCTAAACACAATGCCTATACCCTGAGGTAAAGCCCAAGTACCCCATGCTAGTTATGGCATAGGAGAAAAAACAGCAATGCATTGCTGAAGGGACCTGCAGAGAAAATCACCAGGTATTGCACACTCAATCATTTTCTTGAGTAATACATATATAATGTCATACATTATATAAGTTTGATTGTTTGTATAGTGAATCGCTATGTAATGAAGCATATCCATGTTAGCCCTTATTTATTTATTTATTTTTTAATTTTAATTTTTTTTTTTTTGGTGAGGCAATTGGGGTTAAGTGACTTGCCCAGGGTCACGCAGCTAGTAAGTGTCAAGAGTTTGGTCTGAGGCTGGATTTGAACTCAGGTCCTCCTGACTTCAGGGCTGGTGCTCTATCCACTGCGCCACCTAGCTGCCCCCAAGTTAGCCCTTTTTTTGAACTAAGACTGTTGGTCTTTCTACAGATAATACTTGGCTGCCTTGGGTCTGTCTTCAGAGTTCATTATGTAGTTGACCTATTTTGGGGCAGATTAGAGGTCTATGCAGAAAAATTGTGTGTGGGTTATTTTATGAGGCTAACTGAGGCCTGGCCCATTCAGAGATGGGGATCGGCCCATTTGGAGAGCAATTCTGATGCTGCTTCCACATGAGCAAGAAGTTGGGGAGTGCGCTTTTGGAAGAGTAGTGATGGTATGTTATGGAAGTGCCTTGGAGATACTGGAACATGTTTAGATATTCTGTAACTAGTTCTAGTCTGTTAACTACATGGGTAGGAGAAGTGGCCAATACATGGCCCTATAGCCAGAATTGCAGGTATCTTCAAAAAGGCCTGAGTCAGGCTCAGACCTAATCTCTTTGGCCATTTCCTTTTCAGTTGAGCTCATAGACTCCTTCAATCACTGATAAAGATAATACTGTAAGAGACTGGCACATGCCAGGCCCCTGTCATACAAATATATTTTCCTACCTCAATGATGAAAGTAATATATTTAATTTCGAAGCACTTGTCAAAATATATCAATTATCAACCAACTACTCAATAATCATTTATTAAGTTGGGGAGGAGGCAACAAAAATAAAATTATTCTTACCTTTGAGGAGCTTACATTCGATTAAATAAATAATAAATAAATAGAAAACCTATTCAAAGTAAATGCAAGGTAATATTGGCCAGACTGCAGGGTGGTGCTTGCCTGTTGGGGAGGAGGGATCAAGAAAGGCCTCATGTAGTGGTGCCATTTGAGCTGACTGTTGAAGAAAGCTAGGGATTGTAGAGGTGGAATTAAGGTGAGAGTGAATACCAGGCATGGGAAGTAGCCTTGGGCAAAGCTGTGCAGATGGAAGATGTAACAGCATGTATGAAGAAAGGGGAGGAGGTCAGTTTGCCTGGACTGCAGAGAAGTAGAGTATATTAAACTTGGAAAGGTAGCCTGGAGCTAAATTGTGAAGAATTTCAAAAATAGACTAGTCTATATCAATCAGTAGCTTTTCTGTCTTATTCAATCTAAATGACCATTTATTAAGCACCCATTCTATGCAGGGCACTAGGGATCTATGTTGGGCTCTAGAGATTCAAAAGATACTGACACAACACACATCCTGTTTTCAGGAAGTTTATAATCTAATGGGAGGTGTGCACAGTAATTATGGTACAAGTTAAAATGTAAAAAGGAAAGGTCTTGGCAAAATGCTACCAGAGAAATTTGAGAAGGGAGAAAATTGGCAAAGCAGAAGGTCATGGGATCATGTTGTTGTTGGTGGTGTTCAGTCATTTTCAGTTGTGTCTGACTCTTTATGACCCCATTTAAGATTTTCTTGGCGAAGATACTGGAGTGGTTTGCCATTTCTTTCTCCAGATCATTTTACAGGTAAGGAAACTGAGGTAAACAGGATTAAATGACTTGCCCAGAGTCACACAGCTAGTAAGTGTCTGAGGCCGAATTTGAACTCATGAAGACGAATCATCGTCTCCAGAAGAGAACTCCAGAGCCGGCGCTGTATCCCCTAGGTCATATATTTAGCGCGGGAAGAGACCTTTGAAGTTCCCTAATTCAACCCCTAGATTTTACAGAAGAGGAAACTGGGGCCTGGAGATATGAAGTGACTTACCTAAGATCACATAGGTAGTAAATGACGGATTTAGGATTTGAAACCAGATCCTCTGACTCTAAATTGAGTGCTCTTTCTGATCCCTAAATACTTAGAGAAAGGGCAAATATTTTTTAAGAAATGGATAAAGTAGCAAACTCATGTGTGCCATCTACACAGGATGACCTGAGCAAAACCTCTGAGCTAGGAGAGAAAAGGGCAGGCATGGCAGATGGAGAAGAGTCTAGTTTAAGCTGGAAATAGAGTGAATAAAGTAGAAGAGTGGATGACGGATCTAATATAATCAAAGACTGTAGAGCTGGGAGTCAGGAGACTTAGGGTCTAATTCCAACTCTATCACTGATTCCAAGCATGAGTTTAGGTAAATGAATTCCCCTCCCTGGCTTAAGTTTCCTCATGTAAAGTGTGGAGGGAGAGGGTAGACTAGTTTGGAGGTATCAAACATGTGGCCCACAATGCTCCAGAGTGTGATCGAACTGGATGAAAATGTAATTGGGAAATATTTAACAAAATAAAAAAAAATATAATAAAACATAGACAATATTGTATTTTAAAACTAAGTCAATATGCAGCTTGCAGGAATCCTTCTGTATGGTTTGGTGGAACCTGTTTCTATTTGAGTTTGACATCACTTAACCAGATAATCTCTCAGGTTCCTTCCACTCAAAAATGCCATGTTTTCTGACTGATTTAGGTTCTGTGCAGTTATTAAAGAACTTATGTACGGAGGCCTAGTAATTTAAAAATGCACAATTAAAGGGAGACAAGTGACTCATTTACAGTTCATTAGGAGGTATCCAGTTATCAAAGAAAATACAGCCCTTTAGACAGTGCACAGCAACCACATCCAGCATTAAAACTTATTATTACACCTCTGCTCCAATTCCGAGTAGGCAGCTCATGTACACAGAAGTCTTTAAATATCTTTTGCTTGTGTATATCTTACAAACAAAGATTCTAGAATCAGGTGTATGGTTTGGTGCTGCTTATGTTAAAAGGCCAACTAGATAGATGCCTGCAAAGATAAAAAAATTAATTTTGTTTTTCATTTTACCACTTACAATTATAAAGTATCCATAGAATTTTTCAAGTTAAAAATCATGACACATGTTCACTTTTTAGACTAGAAAGTGAGAAAAAGAGAACAAAAGAGAAAGAGAGAGAGAGAAGAAGAAAGGAAGGAAGGAAAGGAAGAAAGGAAGAAAGAGAGAAAGAGAGAAAGAAAGAACAAAAGAAAGAAAGAAAGAAAGAAAAAGAAAGCAACCAGTTCCAGTTTCGTCCCTAGTGGACAGTTCCTTTTCTATTCACAGAGGTTGTTGTTTGTCCTTCAATGCCATGGCATGCAAGTGAATTGGATTTAAGTGAGGGAGGGCTGTGCAAAGTCACCAGCCTCACCTTTTTCTTTTTTGACGTCTATGTCAATTCTAAACTATTTTACGGGCTTACATAGCAGTAGAGTATTTAAGCCTTCTTTCAGAAGGAACCCCAGAGGAAGGAAGTGCCATAGATAATAACACTAAAATCCATTATGTCCACTGCCACTGTGAACACATTGGCCTGAACCACAAAAACAGAAGGGACATTGCTTCCTGAATGAGTTTGCATCAATCAAAACCTTTCTTTTTTTTATCCCACTGTCTACATTAGCAGTTCTTTACCTTTTTTGTGTTTTGGACTCCTTCAGAAGTCTGATAAAACTGATGGGCCTCTTCTCAGGATAATGTTTTTAAATGTAGAAAATAAAATACAAAATGGTTATGAAGGAAGTCAAAGGTTAGTTAAAATAAAGATACAATTTTATTCCCATCCCATTTCAGGGACCCTCTGAAATCTATCCTCAGATGTTGTGGGGTATGTGAACCTCACGTTAAGAACCCTTGGTCTACATGGTTGCCTTTTAAAACACCACTTCCAGTTAGAGGCCTCCTATGCCTAGCCCCACAGAGTTTTCATAATGAAAAGTAATGGTAATTGGGGGTTAAAGGCTAATTTGGAAGTTAAACCTGGTCAAATGCAATTCAACACACATTAAGAATCACCTACGTGTAAGGAACTTTATACTAGGCACAGAGAATACAAAGGCAAAAATTAAATAGTCTCTGCCCTCAAAGAACCTACCTTCCGGGAGAAGGGTGAGCACAACATATACATAAATATCAAATAGATATAAGGTAAGGCAAAGTAATCTCAAGAGGGAGAGAACATTAACAACTGAGGCAGTGATGGGGGCCAAAGTGATCAGGAGGTGCCTTCTAAGGGAGATGGCACTTGAGCTGTGCTTGGAAGGAAGTTACCAGCTTAAAATAAACCAGTGCCTTACATAAAGTAGCTGGAAAAAAATGTTTGTTGAATGGAATCAGGAGTATCATATTTAATTCTGAGCCTTTATATGCCTTCGGTATTTGGCAGCCATGACAAAAGCATAAATTCTGGGTCCTTAAGCAAAAAAGTTACCTTTTATTAATTATTTTTTAAAAAAAACAACAACAACAATCTCACCAATGGAGAGGAGTCCCTAAGCAGAGTTAACCAGTATGTATGTAGTAAAGAAAAGTGCTTCAGCTATATTTTGTTTCAACATGCTATTGTTAAAATAGTATGTTGTAAAATTAGCCTCAGACAAGATGACCTTTTCCAGGTTCCTAGAAGAGATCACTTATTTGCCTAAGTTCACTTGTTTACTAAAAGTAGTATTTGGTGAAGAGTCCTCTTTCATTTCAGCCTTCACATGGGAGAGACGTTTTTCTCCTTGCTGGATTTTTTTACTGAGCCTTCAGTCTTTGCAATCAGGCATATCACTTATAAATCCAGGTTCTCCCTACTCTGACTTTGGGCTCTGGGATGCAATGTGAGGAGAAGGGTGGCTGCAGAATTTTGACCTTTCTCTCTCCCAAGCAGAAAAGACAAATAAAAAAACAAACCTAGCAGAATGTTCTGGCCCTTCTGTATGGTTTGGCTCTCATTTTCTTCTAAAAATGGCCCTTGGTGTGGGCCAATAGAAGGATTTGCATTCTATCTCATTCCCTTACCCCAAATTAGAACTTGTTTGTTTTTCCAGAGTTTCTTGGGAACCTCCCTTTTTACCACATTGAGAACATCTGGTTGAATGATTCAGTGTTTAGGGGCTCTTAGAAATCCTTTGAGGACCTTTAGCCAAAATTTATCAAGTTTGTACCCTATTCAAGGAGAGAGATAGGAAGGCCTAATGGACAGAGGAAGATCTGAGTTCAAATCTTACCTCTGCCACATACTGGCTGTGTGGCCCTGGGCAAGTCACTTAAACTCAGTGCCTAAGCAACTCTCCAAGATTATAAACTTCAGAACAGTTGCAAATCTATATTGGGAGAGTTTTCTCAATGTGAGTCCACCACACTGATGAAATCGTAGGTCTAGGAAAAAAAATGTACAAGGAATTATGCTAAATGCTAAGGATGCAAATATGAACAATAATACCAACTCTTTCCCTCAAGAAGCTACTTTCAGTCTTATTGGGTGATACAGTATAAACACAGACAAGTATGAAACAGGATGCATAAGAAGTGACAACTGAAATCAGGTGAGCAGATAAGATCACCAAGAAAGAGAAGGTAGAGAATGAAGAGTTGGGGGCCTAGGATGGTACCTCATAAAGTGCCCACATTTGGGTGGTGGTAGGAGAAAAAGAGGAAGATGGGATGGCAAATAAGATTAAGGAGGTAGTAAATAGTGAGAGAAGAATTGAGAGAAGAAAGAGGAGACAGTTGATGAGAATGAGCTCCCAGAAGAGACCAGAGGAGATGGGATCAAGAACACATGAGGAGGGATTATTCTTGTTAAGGAGGACTAGTGTCTGAGACCCGATCAAAAGAGGAGAGGATTGGTGGACATGTAAAGTAGTTTTTGGAATGTGGAGGAGGGCAGATGAAGAAGCTCACAGCAGCCTGAATCTTCTCAGTAAAGTAGGAGGCAAGGGCATTTGTGGAGAAAAGGGATGTGGATGGTGGGGGTGGAGACAGAAGCCTTACGAAAGAGAAAAATGGTTGAGGAACTTGATAGTGAATTAATCAGAGATAATAAAAGGATTGCTGAGTAGTAGTGAGGGACCAAGTGAGATTAGATAGCATGCTGCCTGTACTCCTGCCACCCTCTTCAACATCTTCTTCCACTCCCATCTGAACCCTGAACTCTGACTCTGGAAGTACCCCAGGCTCTGGTTAAGTGAGTGGTTGTCTTGTCTTCCTAGAAACTGTTGCCTCCATTTCACTTTCTGCCAAACCATGCAACCTGGCTTATGCCTACTAGATCTCCTTTATATGGTGTCTTACCCCATTAGAATGGAAACTTTTTGGGGGGCAGAGGCTGTTTTGCTTTCTAATCTTCATATCCCTATGTCCCAGGTCATAGTAAATGCTTAATATGTCCATCATTCACTTACTGATGAATTTTTAGTGGCCCCAGTCAGCATTTTCTTAGGTCTATAGAGCATTTAGAAGCTTGGAATTAGAAGTAGAGAAGGAAGGTAACATGCAGGGGAGAAGGCAGGGAAGCAGCATTAAGGGGGGATACCCAAGGGTTAAGGATCAGCTGTATATACAGTGGGAGATTTCAGAAGACAGTGGATTTAAGGGTAAAGGACATTGCCTTCTTGATTTAGTTGAGCTGTAGAATTCATATTGGGAAGGGAGACTAGAAGAAGGGAGATCAATTGGGAGAACAGGGAGGGGGTTAAGGGATTGATGGTTATGGGTCCATGCAGAAGAAAAGATCATCATTAGGGTGGGGAATTTCAGAATTCAAGGTATTGAAGGTAGAACAGTTGCAGGTGATAATGAGATCTACAATGTGACTATTCCTATGGGAGGTAGCTTCAGGAAAGAGCCAGATTTCAGTTAATATCAGGAAATGGAAGGAGAGTAAGAAGAAGATATTGGAGATGAAGGGGAGTTGTTTTTTAAACAATCTAGAGATTTATAGAAGGTACAATAGAAAGGGCAGGTAGAGTAGTGTAGGGGACTAGAAAGAGAAGTTTGAGTTGGATAATGATAATAATAGCTAATATTTATATAATGCTTTAAAGTTTGCAAAATACTTAAAATACATTACTTCATTTGATGAAGTGCATCATAGTGATGAGAGTGTGGGGAATCAAAGTAAACAGGCAGAGGGCTGACTCCTTATGAATCAAGGATAAAAGGAGGAGGAGATAAAAAATTGCTAGCCATAAGGAAGATAAAGGGGACTGTAAAATATGGAAGCCGATACAATAAACCTGTAGGTTCTAATTAGAATGTTGGTGGCAGATGTGTTTACCAGGTAGAACCCACCCCTTGACTGAAAGGGGATGGAGAAGGAGGGAAGAGGAAAGTAGGTTCAGGCTTATGGTGAGTAGTAGGATAATCTGACTCTTAGAAAAAGTGTATAGAGACAGGTATGGAGAGGAAAGAGAATTCTACTAGGAATGAAGCCCTCTATTTTGTTCTTGGCCCTATCATTAACTCATTATGTGACCTTCAGCAAGTTACTCTCTCTTTTGGGAAGTTTCTTCTTATATAAAATAAGGAAGGCAAGGGTTCTTCTTATCTTTATATGTGTTTCATGGACCCCTTTGGTAATCTACTAAAGCCTACGGACCCCTTCTCAGAATAAAAATTTTAAATGCATAAAATAAATCAGATTATGAAGGAACTCAATTATATTGAAATATAACTACCAAAATGTTGAAAAAAAACTGAAAAGTACAAAGATACCAGCTTAAGCTCTCCTGGGCTAGAAAAATGATCTCCAAGGACTGTTCCAGCTCTAAAATACTGGGTTCTGTATTCTATTTTCTCTCTTTGCATATTGTGATCTTTATCATACTTTCAGAGGAATCAAAAGTGAAGAAAAATTCATCTTGGCAGTTTGCCCCTCAATCATTTGTTCCTTGAATGCATCATTTTGATAATCAGCCAACCCTTTTGGGTTAATAACTGCCTTGTAGTTTCTTCCAGGGGCAACTTAGTGGTACAGTGGATAGAGCACTGGGCCTGGAGTCAGGAGGACCTGAGTTCAAATGTGGCCTCAGATACTTACTAGCTGTGTGATTCTGGGCAAGTCATTTAACTCTGTTCGTCTTAGTTTCTTCTTCTGTAAAATGAGCTGGAAAAGGAAATGGAAAACCCTTCCAGTATCTTTGCCAAGAAAACCCCAAATGGGGTCATGAAGAGTTGGACACAACTGAAAATGACTGAACAACAAAAGTGCCTTCTGGGCCATCTACTTTCTTTTAATTAAAAGATAATATTCAGTGATAGGGACTGATACTGTAATAATGAAATAGCAAGTGATTCTTGAAATTTCTCCATGCATGTATGGAAATGAATGAGCTACACATATACAATCAGTTGGGCAAATGTTTGAAAGTTAACACGGGAAAATCTAAGGCCTCAATTGAGCTAGGTTTTGGAGGATCTCAGAATTACAAGGATAGCTGCCATTTCAAGATTTATAATGTGCTTAAGAGTTTTTAAAGACTCCCTATTGTCTCTATAACACAACAAAAACTACTTAGTCTGACATTTAGAGTCACATATTTACTAGTCAGTTTGGTTAGGCTGCCTTATGTTCCCAAGATTTCTGTGAAGAAGACAGGTGGTAATATTAATTGTAAACATCTTCAACAAAAATGCACCAGAGACATAATATGTGTAGGGATTCTGGTAGTCCATGGGGATACCAGGAAATGTAAGATGCTGTCCTTGTAACTCAAGACTCATTAGTGGACAGGACAGGGACATTAAAAAATAGATATAAAATACCACATGTTAAGGGCTTAAGGGACAAAAAGTACTACTGAAATTTACCGCAGGGCATCATTATCAAGGGCTGAGATGTTCAGAGAAGGCTTCATGGAAATGTTGAAACATGAATTTAGCCTTGAAGGAATGGTGAGATTTAGATAGGACAAGAGAAGGAAGTCATTCTAGATAGGGGAAATAGTATAAATGAGTGTTCAGATAAGAATATACATGATATATTCATGGGAAAATGAGTTTGGAACGGATTAAATAGTGAGACATAAATTTTAAGAGATGGAAGAGGTCCAAAAGGTCAGACTAAGGATTTTGGACTTTATCCTTCAGGTAGTGAGAAGAATTTTTAGCAAGACGGTAATTTGCATATTAAGGAGTTGAAGTAGGATGCTATTTCAATAGTACAAGTATAATGTGATAAGAACCCAGACCACAGAGGTAACAATAGAAATGGAGAGGAAGGATGAATAACGGATATTATTATGGAAGAATTGACAGGCCTTGTTGACTGACAGCATTTGGAGGGGAAAGAGAACAGGGAAGGGCTATTCCAAAATTTTTAACCCAGTGTTTTAATTAGTTGGATATAGATACTAAATTAAAATGCAGGCTTCTTGGTTTTGCCTACTGCCTTATGGACTAGACCAAGTGACTTCTCTTTGCAGTTAATATTAAATCAATCAACTGACCAATTTATAATTATTTGTTAAGCCTTACTATGTGCTCGGCATTATATTAGGCACTGGGGATACAAAGGCAAAACGAACAAATAAACAAAAAAAAATCATCCCTTGACCTTTAAGAGCTTAAGTTCTATTGGAGGGAATCATACACAAGTAAATACAACATATATACATAAGGTAAGTTGGGGGAATGGCAGTATTAACAAGGGTGGTAGTGGTTATGGTGGTGGTCATGAAAGGCCTCATGTAAGGTATGGTACTTAAGCTGAACACTGAACTAGGTATTTTAAGAGGCAGAGAAGACAGGAATGCATTCCAGGTATGGGCAACAGCCTGTGTTAAGGCAGAGAGATGGAATGACGTATGTGAGGAACAGCAAGTAGCATAATTTGGCTGGAACGTAGAGTGTATGAAGAGTAGTATTCAAAAGTACTTGTATTCTATAGCTCTTGGGTAGGGTGTATACATAAAAGTCTTTGAAAGTTTCGTGGTCTGATTTTGCTTCTTTCTTTTTTCATTAAATATCTTATTCAAAATTTGGTATTGAAACATTTATGCAACCAATAAGCTAGCTTAATAACTATTTACATTTAAATGAATTATCATAACATAAAGTATCATAACACATTTGCAGTAATTCTTCCTAAGTCCCAATCAGAATTCTTTGTCTTGTCAATTTATTCTTGTTCATTTTTTCTTTTATATGGCTATATTTAGAGTATATTTTGTCTTTCCGGTGAATTCACTTCCTACCATACTGGGCTAATTCTTTCTTATAATCTAAATCATTCAAACTAGAACAAAGTTAACATGGAAACCAGTGCTAAAATAGGCAAATAGACTAAATTCCTTACAGGTCGAGGAAAGGTTATATACGTTGGCTAATTTCATGACACTGGTAAATTCCATTGCCATTAAGTACAACAAGGAGATAAATAATTATTATTTATATTTATTATAAAAGAAATAATTATTTCTTTTATAAGGACTTTGTTTCAATTTTAATACTCCAACTCTTTAAATAGGTGTATAGAATCCCAGCACCCCTGAACTATAAAGCAATTTAGCAAAGAAACATTTCTGCATGATATTAATAGGAAACTAACTTTCCTTCTTATGGACAATGTGTTTGCACAGTTAGATCATTGTTGTTAGGGAAAGCTTTGTAGTGTCAGTCAATGTAGAACATCTTTTGTGTTGTTTAATTACACATAAAATATGGGGGCCCCTAGGCAGTGCCCCTACTGCTTCTGTACAGATGGGGCTACTTAGAGTGTGGATGTGACTCCTTCCCTCTTTGTTCCCATAAATTCTCTCTTCTCTGAGCCCCTCAAGAAAATCATTCTTCTACCAAAAACAGGAGAGAAGGAGGCAAGCCCTGCAAGTTAGATTTTTAATTATTTATTTTTATATCCATCAATTATTCATTGCATTCTGATAATATTTAGAAAGTATAATAAAAATTTTGCATTTTTCTTCTATTCGGGTTTTGGTTATTGGCAATTTACTGGCTATTCTACAGAAACAAAGATTTCCCTGGTTGTATTTTTCTGTAGGTTAAAGATGCCCAGGGAGAAATAATTCTGAACTAATGAACAACTTTTAAGCCAAAATACTTGTCTTAATTCTACCAGGTTAGATGATTTGGAAAGTGTATTCCCTTAGACTTCTGTATATCTATCATTCAGTAAGTAACTGCTCTGATCCTTGAAACATAAAAAATTTTCAAACTTTCCTGGGCTCTTTGTAGTAGAATTGGCTTTAAGTGTTCTTTGTGAATTTTCTTAATTTTCCTTTGGGACTCTAAATTGCCCATTGATATTTACCCTGTAATGATGTATTTATTTCCAAGTTTTATCGACGATTGGACCAGAAGGCAAAATAATACAACTTTGTAAATTTTTTAAAGACACTATTTTATTTACCACAGGAGTTCCAACCTAAAGTTTAAAACCCCTCCTCAAAAAGGCACTTTTGGAGGTGTGAAAGTTGAGGAATTCTTTAATTCAATTAAGTAATAAATACCAAAATTTCAACCCCCTTATATATTTAAAACCATTTGAACTTCCCAATAGCAGGTGTTCAGGGAACATTCTTTGTCATCTGACCTAAATATACGCAGAGCTTCCAACATAGTGTTAAATTTTTATCCAGAAAGAATCTAACACAGAAGAATGTGGTTCATTGTAAAGAAGAAATGCTTACGTGTATTGATCTAAGAATGAAACTTGGAGCTATCCACAGAGTAGATGGTACAAATACTAAGAAGTGGGTTGTGTTCAATGAGGTGTCCCACAGGGTTCCCCCAGATGTTGTTATCTTCCTCCACAAGGTTACTTTGAATTGGTTTTGTATGTATTTTATATATACCTATAAATGTATGTGCATGGGTAGGGTTGTTGATTTATTCAACCTTCTCACCTCCCCTCTCCACCCCTTAAAGTAAGAGATAAAATACCTGATCAGTCTCATAGGCTTTAGTTGTTATTGTTGTTCAGCTGTATTCAACTCTTGGTGACCCCTTTTAGAATTTTCTTGGCAAAGGTACTTCTCCAGCTCATTTTACAGATGAGGAAACTGAGGCAAACAAGTTTAAGTGACTTGCCCAGGGTCACATAGCTAATTATTGTCTGAGGCCAGATTTGAACTCAGGTTTTCCTGACTCGAGGCCCAGTACTCTATCCACTGTGTCATAGGCCTTAGACTAAGTGTGTATTGAACAAGAATCAAGTTCACATAGGTAGAGGAAGCTTGACCTGCCCCAAAGATCTTCGATAAATTATCAAGAGTGTTGAGACAGGATAGTTTTGAGAGGTTGGCACAAACATGACATTTCCAGCATAGCCTTAAGGAACAAAAGTAGGACTGAGCTGTGATAGAGAAAGGAAACATTGAAGATGGCTATTGGCTCTACTGGCATCTAAGGGCAACAGACCCAGGCTCAAGGACGTCCCAAGAAAAGATCGTCTCTTTCCTCAACTTCTCCTCCTGGTGCCCACGTATCCATAGACACTATAATATAATCTGCCTTTATATTACCCAGAAATTCCTAGTAAACTGAATTTTGCCTCAGTTGCAAAGAGGCCTGGAGTTAGAGATATATACAGATGTAAAGTTAGACAGAAAGCTCTACAACTGCCTAAATGTTAGGAATTTTCCTAACTGGGGCCTCAGAGCAGTTGCAACTGAATAATTTTTCATCTAAAATAAGGTCCCAAAAGCTACATAGGAAGAAATCTTACATGAGGAGTAACATCATGGTCCAGGTCTTGGTTTACACCAGCATTCAGTTTCATTGTTGTTCTTTTTTCTTTTTACTCCCATATTTTTTCTATTACACTTCTCTGCCTTCTAGAAACTAGCAAATATTTCCTGTAAGCAAGTGGCTTTAAGTAATTAACTTCTTAAGTTCAGACTTATGTGACTATCTGTGACTTGAAATAGACCTTCATTGAATTTTCAGTAGTTTGTGATAAATCAGCTAACATTCAATGTAAAATTAAAATATAAAATTCTTTCATCATTTTCTCAGGGATTTATAAATTTCTACTACACGAGCCAACATTCTTTCACTTTCATGTTCATAATCCTTACTGAGAGCAATAAGCAAATGAGGCAGGCAGACCCATGTTTCACCTGTAAAAGAAGCATGGCTTTGGCCCTCTGAGACTACAGCATATGTCTTCTCAGTGGGAAATTTTACTTTCATGAGAAGATTTTTGCTTGACCAAACTACGGAAAATGTATTTGGGAAAATAATTATTTGAACTAGATTCCACTGCAGTTGGTAGTATAGCAAAAATAGTTGAGAACGCAAGTAAAAGTGTCAGAAAGGTTCCCTAATTCATCCAAACAATTTATATTGTATTAGAATTAGTTGTCCTTTGACAGAATTCATATATTAATTTATCTAGGCTTGTTTTTTATTTTTTCTTTTGTAGTTAATTTATGTCTTATTCAATGTATTTTTCCCTGAAATCAGATTGTATAGTCTCTTTATTAATCTAGGTATTTTATATTTTTGCAAGTATTTATATATTTCATGTAAGTTATAAGTTTTATTGTCATATAATTGGGAAAAGTAGTTTCTAACAATTTTATTTATTTCCTTTTTATCTGTTATGCTTTCTCCTGTTTCACTTTTTTATTTTGATAATTTGGTTTCCTTTTTTTTTTTTTGGTAAAGCAATTGGGGTTAAGTGACTTGTCCAGCTAATATGTGTTATGTGTCTGAGGCCAATTTGAACTCAGTTTCTCTTGACTCTAGGGCCAGTGCTCTATCCACTGTGCCATTTAGCTACTCCCCCCTCCACCCCTGCTTCCTTTAATTTAAAAAAAAAATTCAAGTGAGCTATTGCTTTGTCTATTTTATTAGTCCTATTTATTTTTTTGTTTCAGTTTTATCTTTTCTTTGACTTTCAGAACTTCAATTTTTAAAAATTTGTTGCATTTATCATTCATTGATCCTTTGATCTTTTGTTTTTCTCTTCTATTGAATAAAGTGTTTACATTTTTACTGTCTTAAATCGAAGAAACAAAAAAAATTCATGCCCCAAACTTGTCTTTCTTCTCCTACCCCTTTCACCCCTGAAGACTATGCAATTCTGAAGGGAAAGTGGTCTTTTTCACTTTCTATTAAGATGTAAGCACTTGATCATTATTTAATCCTCTTCAGATAGCTCAAATATATTTACCTTTCTAGGTTTCTCTTTTGTCCTGTATTTATATTTCATAGTTTTGACTTAGGTATGGTTTTCTCAACAGGAATGCTGAAAAATCATCTATCCTATTGAAAATACATTTTTCCCCTTTAGGATATTATAATTTAAGAATACACTGTTCTTGGTTATAAAATATTTTGTTTTGCCTTTCGTCATGACATATTTCAAGGTTTTCTACTTAGCAGAGTTAATTTCTACCTAGTCTTTTGTGATCTGTCTCTGATTCTTTGGTACTTGATACCTTTCTTTTTGGGTGCTTTTAGTATTCTTTTTTTAGCCTTTGTTTTTGACCATTAACACCTCTTTCAGGAGGTGACTGGAGGATTTTTTCTATTTTTACTTTGACTCCTGGTTCTAATAGTCCCAGATAGTTTTAAGACTTCTCCAGACAATGGCAATAATAATGATAACAGTCAGCATTTATATAGCACTTTAAAGTTTGTAAAGCACTTTACATAGTTTATCTCATTTGATCTTCACAACAACCTCATGATATAGGTATTGATATTGGCTCCATTTTACGTATGAGGAAGCAGAGACACAAAGAGATTAAGTTACTTGATCAGGATCATACCATTAGTAAGTGTCTAAGCCAGGATTTGACCTTAAGTCTTCCTGACTTCTAAGTCCTATACTCTATCCACTATACCACCTAACTGGTACCCAGGTTTTTGTTTAGTCATAGTTTTCAGGGAGTACAATGATTCTTAAATTATATCTCCTAGTTTTGTTTTCTAAATCCATAGTTTTTGATAGGAGATACTTCATTTGTTCTAATTTTTCCAGGATTTTGACTTAGTTTTAATAGTTCTTGCTGCTTCATTGAATCATAGAATTCTGTTTGCTTTATTCTGTTTTTCAGGATGTTCATTATATGGGTAAGGTAGTGAACATATAATTTGTATTAAATTTCTACTTTCTCTTTTAAGTTATTTATTATTTTTTCAAGTATTCTTGATCATTCTGTATCTCTTATTTTAATTCTCCTTTAATTTCTTCCATCTACTATAGGTGTTCTTATGTCTAATACATTCCTTTTATGAGGTTCCATTTTCAGTTATGTGGAGTTATTTCCTTCTTTTGTGATTTATATTGAAATTCTTTAAACCTATAACATTTCTTTATTGTATTAGAAGCTTTGTTCTGTTTGTTTATGGCAGTTAGGTGGTGCAGTGGATAGGTTACTGGACCTGGAGTCAGGAAAACTCATCTTCCTCAGTTCAAATCCGACCTCAGACTAGCTGTGTGACTCTGGGCAAGTCACTTAACCCTGTTTGCCTCAGTTTCCTCATCTGTAAAGTGAGCTGGATAAGAAATGGCAAACCACTCTAGTATCTTTGCCAAGAAAACTCCAAAAGGGGTTACAAAGTGTTGGACATGACTAAAAAACCAACTAAACAAAAATTTTGTTTGTTTATATCTTGACCCTTGTTATATTGATTTGAACCTTGTGACTAGGCCTGCTCCTGTCACACTCAGGTAGGATGACCACACCAAGGTTTTGTCTCCTGCTATAGTCCCAGGGTGGCACAATGTTGTACAACAACTAGGTCCTGGCCCTTTTCTATATGTAATATGACATATGCTCTCCACATTGTCGCCCTTTAGTTCAGTTTAGCCATTGTTGCTCTGTCCCTACCGTGGGGTAACTGGGTCTTGGTCCTGCTCCCTCTACTGAAGTTTGTGTCTAGGGAGCCGTCTGTAGTTGAGCCTTGCCTTTTTCCATAGCCCTGACCTAGGACTGTAGTCCTGGACCTGGTGCCAAAGCTTGCCCAAAGCCATTACTTCTGTCTGTCTCCTGGAGTATCCTACAACTCTCTGTAGTGTTGGTTGTGCCCTTGTTTCATGGTCCCATCACCTGTTTAAGAGGCTTCATCTCCTTGGAATAACCCTTACTTCAGGCGCTGGCTTCTTGTTCAGTCTTTTATGGATGGAGAGGAAGTAAAAAAGTGACTGGTGGAGCCTGTTTGCATGGCTTTTACTTATTTTTTTTTTATTTTCAAACAAAGGTTAACCTCTCCTTCTCACTTCCCACTGCTCTCCCCCATTTAGAAAGCAAGAACAAAACCTCTGTTGTAATCATGTATAGTAAAACAAAACAACATTTCTCATTGGCTATTTCTAAAAAATATCCACCAAAACCCTCAATCTGTGTTCTGAGTTCATCACCTCTCTGTCAGGAGGTGACCAACATATTTCATCATGAGTCCTCAGGGATTTTGATTGGTCATTGTGTTGATCAGTTACCAAGTTTTACACACACACACACACACACACACACACACACACACACTCACGTGCACATGAGCATTACATCTATTTATGTATGTACACATTCATATATACACATATATGTATATATTTGTTCTGTTTTGATCAGCCAAGATCTTCCTTTTTATTGTCATGCCCCCCTCTAAGTGAAAACACAAGAAAAAAAAAACATTACATACGTGTAGTCAAAACATATTTCCACATTTTCCATGTCCTAAAAATATGGGTTTTTTTTCACTTTGTATTCTGAGTCCTTTGCCTCTTTATCATAAGATAGGTAGCATGTTTCATGCTCTGTCTCAAGCTTCATTCTAGTCCTCTGTAATCCTGGTTGGTCAAGCATATTAAGAATTCAGCACAATAGTGTTCCATCACATTCATGTACCGTAACTTGTTCATCTATTCCCAAATTACTGGGCACCCCCTTAGATTCCCATTCATTGCCACTGCAAAAAGATCTATAAACATTTTGTACATCTTTAGAATTTGTTTTGCTTAGGAGTAATCCCTCCCTTAATCTACCCTTCCCCTAACTCCACCTCTCCCTTTGTCCACTTTCCCTAGTTATCTGTTAAATGAAATATATTTCTATACGCTACGGTGTGTGTTTGTATGTGTGCATCTTCTTCCTTCTATTTACCAGTTCAGATGAGAGGTACAATTGTTTACCTCTCCTGACCTCCCCAGCTTCCTTTAAGTGCTATCTAAAATCTCATCTTTTACTTAAAGACTTTTCCAACTCCTTTTAATTCCAGTCTCTTTCCTCATTATTTTTCTTTATCATGTATATTGATTGCTTTGTATATATTTGTTTGCATGTTTTCTCCATGTATCATGCCTTTCCCTCTTACATTAAATTGTAAACTTCTTGAGGGCAGGGACATCTTTTGCCTCTTTCTGTATCCCTAGCACAGTGCCTAATATACAGTAGATGTTTAATAAATGTTTATTGATTGATTGATCTCAATAGCTTAAACATGCATTAAAACTCTTGGGACACCCTGTATTTTAATATACTAGCCTTTTCACCATCCCTAATGCCAATCATTCCCTTATTTTGTTAGTTCAGTCTGACTGTGTGTCAATGGTAAGTGTTTCAGGAAGCTTAAAAGTGAGTTTGCATGTTAGTGGGGCTGAATTCCCTTCCCCACCCAACTCTCTTATCTCTTCTACTGAGGAATTCACAGTTCTCCGTATATCAGTATTATACCAAAATCCACATTAATAGGGTCACAGGCCATAGAGTTGAAAGGGACATTAGCGATCATCCAGTCTAACCTTTCCATTTAATAAATAAAGAAACTGAGGTTTATTTAGGCTAAGTGGCTTGTCTAAGGTCTCAGAAGTATTCAAACCTACATCCTCTGACTGCAGATCTTTTTGGTTACAATCCCTGCTAATGGAGCAGGTATGGTTAATGCTAATGCAATACTCTATCAAGCAAATAGCTACAGAAAAAGACTAATGTCCCTATTTTGCCAGCACTATCAATAGATATTGCTAAGTGCATTCAGCAGTACCTCGGATAACTTTCCTAACCACCCACATGCTCACCTGACATTGCTTTGTCCTCTCCCTCTTTCTTCTATGCTGTCATTGTTTTCCAGGGATGGTGTGAATTGCACCACGAAGGCTCCCTGCACACTAATGCCTTGTAATGGATTGACTCAGGTGGGTGATGAGTCTTTCAAAGAAACAAAGCTTGGTGCTCAGTGAAAGTACTGATTGGATGATTAAGAGGTGTATCAGGCACTCTACACCACATAATACCCTAGTAATGCTGACATAGCCAAAATTTTCACATGGGGTGCAAACCCTGTACTTAAATTGGGAGGTGTACCTTTAATTTGCTATTCTTGTTTCCATTGTAAGAATGTTAGCCAGGACTGCCTTGTGTTTTACAGATTTCACTAGCCACAAATAGATACAGTATTATTACTTCTGTTCCAATACTATATTAATGTCTTCAAATTATTGTTCATCATTTGCAGTACTATGACATGTTTGATTTAAGAGTTTGTTTCTAGGAACTGGTAATTTATTGCTCTTTCATACAAAACTCATCTTCCATAGGGATGGTTTCCTTGTTTTCACCACTATTCATCACTGTGGATATTGTACATCTTTCAACAGCTCTTTGGATAAGAATTTCTTCCCTCCCTTTCCTCCCCCAAGTACTGTGCAGTGGTTTAGACATAGTCTCCTTGGAATATCAACTTTTTGATACAATCCTTTTCTGAAATGTCGGTTAAGTTTTAATCTGTTCATTTCCTTATAACACTTGTAGGATAGTTTGAAGTTTAGCTAATTTTTTTCACTTATTTGGAATTCAAAATGAATAAGAAAAGTTGTTAGGGAAATAGTTTATCAGGAATATGGTCAGCCCAGGACATGCCTTTCACTTCTCAAACTCAGGACAGGGTGTATAGTAAATACCAAATAAGTATTTGTTATCTTGAGAATTTACTGTAGATTTGTTCCTTTTTTGTTGTGATGGTGGTGGTGGTGGTGGTGGTTGTTTTAAAAACAGTAACAACAGCTCTTGAATACGACCCTTTCTCTCCATTCATATGGCCGTCACCCTAAGGCAGGCACTCATCACCTCTTGCCTGGTTTACTGCAATAGCCTTCTAATTTGTCTCCTTGCTGCAAATCTCCTCATTCTCATCTATCCTCCATTTAGCTGCCAAAATGATTTTCCTGAAGTGCTGGTTTGACCATGTTACTCCCCTATTCAATAAACTCCAGTGGCTCACTGTTACCCCCAGAATCAAATAAAAAATCCTCTGTCTGGCAATTAAATCCTTTCGTATCCTAGTGCCGTCCTACCTTTCCAGAATTTTTACAGATTTCTCCTTTCCGGGCACTCTGTGGTCCAGTTCTACTGGCCTATCTGCTGTTCTTTAGACAGGGTACTCCATTTCCCTAGTCTATGCATTTGAACTGTTTATCCTCCTGTGTCTGGAATGTTCTCCCTCCTTATCTCCACCTTCGAGCTTAGTAGGCTTATTTCTTAATTTTTTAAAATAATTTTTATTTATTTTTAGTTTCCAACATTGATTTCCATAAGATTTTGAGTTTTGCATTTTCTCCCCCACCCTTTCTTCCCCCTTTCCCAAAACAGTGTGTAATCTGATATAAGCTCTGCTTAAACATTCATTTAAACATATTTTCACATTAGTCATGATGTAAAGAAGAATTAGAACTAATGGGAGGAACCATGAGAAAGAAGAAACAAAACAAAATAACAAAAGAAAAGGAGAGCAAATAGTATGCTTCCATCTGCATTCAGAATCCAAAGTTCTTTCTCTGGATGTGGACAGTATTTCTATCATGAGTCTTTTGGAGTTGTCTTAGATCCTTGCATTGCTGAGAAGAACTAAATCTATCAAGGTCAGTCTTTGCACAATGTGGCTGTTACTGTGTACAATGTTCTCCTGATTCTGCTCATTTCACTCAGCATCAGTTCATATAAGTCTTTCCAGGTTTTTCTGAAATCTGCCTGCTCATCATTTCTTATAGCACAATAGTATTCCATTACATTCATATACCACAACTTGTTCAGCCATTCCTCAATTGATGGGCATCCCCTCAATTTCCAATTCTTGGCTACCAAGAAAAGAGCTGCTATAAATATTTTTGTACATGTGGATCCTTTTCCCATTTTTATGATCTCTTTGGGATACAGACCCCCCTTGAAGTGGTATTGCTGGATCAAAAGGTATGCACAATTTTATAGCCCTTTGGGCATTCATGAGGCTTATTTCAATAGGAGGCTTTTCCCATCCTCCTTCCCTCAAACTAGTACTTTCCCTATGAGATTACATTTCATCTACTCTATAGATATCTTTCATGTATCTAGTTATTTACATGTTGTCTTCCTCATTAAATGTAAGCTCCTTGAGGGCTGAAACTGTTTTTACCTTGTTTTTATCCCTTATACTTAGCATAGTGTCTGGCAATATATGTAGTAAATCCTTAATAAATACTTGTTGACTAATAATCTCAATATAAATACAACTAAACAATTAAATCATAAATAAAACCATTTAACCTGAACTATTTGATCTTTTGAGAAAAGAAAATACCTGGATTTTTACTTTCTACTAATACCATAATGATACTGGTTGCTTTATAACCTGGGGATTCAGGGCAGTAAATGCTACAATATTCCCTCGATTTTCACTCATACACATAGGTTGGGTCAACAGAAAAGCATCTCTTCTCAGGTTCTAGGGGGTAACATTGTAGGTGACTATCCTCCTGTTGTTCTATTGTACTATAACTCATGAGCCCTTACCAGGATGCTTCACATTAACAATGAACCAAAAAAATCAGCTCTTATCGAAGGTATTTTACTCAAATTGCAATGGAAAGACAGTAGCAACAAAATAATTGTCCAAATAAACTTGGGATGAACTTTCCTACAAATCTAACAGTATCTATGGGAAAAGTGAGTTCAAAAGTAGAAGACAATAGTACTACGGTTTGTGTACAGAATACACATGTGACAAAGGCAACTTACAACTCCTGATACTTCAAGTGTGGCAGACCCTTCTCTTTCTGGAGGCCTCCCGTAACCCTGCTTAGCTGGTGTAGTGTCACTGCTGGTTTTTTTGCTCAGCTGGATTCTCAAGGTCTGATCCCCTCCTCAACTTGACTCTCAACTTCCAGAGAGCTCATTCTTTGAAGTCACTTCTATCCTCTCTGTATATGTGTCTCTCTAGAAAGTGTGTGTCCCTAAAGTCAAGGACCGCCTGTCTCTGTGTTATGTTATTACTATGCTAGAGTGCAGCAAACTATGGCCTGTTGGGTATAGTTTGCCAATGCCTGCTCTATACCATAGGAAAAAAAAAAAAAGAAAGAAAGAAAGAATGGCTAGTGATGGCCTGATCCTGAGGGTCTGAAATTACTGGATTTTCTTTTATTATTGTTTCTTTTATAATTTTGTAATCCAGGGCAATAATTTTATTTTATTACTGAGTACTGATTGGAAGATGAAACAATTTTTCAGTGGTTACTTTGATTGTATGCTCCTGTTTCAAAGCAGGTGAAAACTGTTAAAGTATTCTCCTCTGATCTTCCACCACCCGGATTTTTGCTTTATTAATTTCTTCACTAAGCTGTTTATTAACTGCTTACTATGTGTAGTAAGTAATGGAGGAGCTACAAATATAAGAAATCGTCCTTGCCCTCAAGGTTTGGACAATTGAGTAGGCAAACAAGACATAAACATGCAAATACCAGGTAAATTAGAATATGGGAAGCACACAAGATTACTATAGAGTGCTATGAAATCCAATGAGGAAGAAGTCACTTTCCTTTCTCTCTCCTTCCCCTTCACATTCTTCCTCTTTTCATTTTTTTTCTCTCCCTCAAAACCCAGAGTGGTCAACCTGGCAGGGAAGGAAGAATTCTCAAATTCCCTTGGTAATCTATTCTACTGTTAAATAATTTTTCTTATCCTTTCTAAAGTCCAAAGGAATGACAAGTATTTACTTTTAAATACTAATTTTTTAAAAGTTAGTCAATAAACATGTATTATGCACCTACTATGTGTTAGGCACAGTGCTAAATACTAGGGATATGGAAAAAAAAAAGAGGCAGAGAACAGTCCCTGCCCTCAAGGAGCTCAAATCTAATAGGGAAGAAACTCTGCACAGAGGATAAATAGTAAATAATTTTTTTTTCTTTAGGCAATTGGGGTCAAGTGACTTGCCCAGGGTCACACAGCTAGTAAGCGTCAAGTGTTTGGTCTGAGGCTGGATTTGAACTCAGGTCCTCCTGACTTCAGGGCCGGTGCTCTATCCACTACACCACCTTGCTGCCCCTATATAAATAGTAAATAATTAAAAGAAGGAAGGCGCTAGACTTAAGAGGGGTTGGGAAAGACTTCTTGAAGATAAAATTTTAGTTGGGACTTGAAGGAAGCCACAGAAGGCTATAGGCAGAGATGAAGAGAGCATTCCAGGTATTGGGGACAGCCTTCAGAAATACCTAGATCCAAAAGATGGAGCATCTTGTTTTTGGAACAGCAAGGTGGCCTGTGTTACCAAATCTATGACTACATGTTAGGAAGAAAGATGTAAGAAAATTGGAAAGGTGGGCATGGTGGGGAGGAGCTAGGTTATGAAGAGCTTTGAATGCCAAACTAAGGATTTTATATTTGATCCAGCTTTGAATGCCAAACTAAGGATTTTATATTTGATCCTGGTGGTGATTGGAAGTTACTGGAGTTTATTGAGTAGGGAGAGAGGTGACATGGCCAGACTTGTGCTTTAGGAAAATCATTTTGATGGCTAAATAGAGGATGGATTTGTTAGAAAAATCTGAAACAAAAATCTACTACAGTGAGTGAGTGAAGGAAAGTATTAAGTTTCTGGCGAAAGAAGCAGGCACAACATACTTTAGTAGCACGTGGGCAGTGGTAGAATCAACTTTTAAACTGTTAGTAAGATCCATACTCCACCCATCAGGGCTCCTATTGGTCTAGTTCATCTGAGTTACACCCTTCCTGGATAGCCCATCACATGTTTGTCCATATTCTATTAACCTCGCCCACTTCATGGGTCCCATGCTTGAAAATGGCAGCTATCTCCACCCTTGGGGTGTGTCAGTCAATATTCAATAAGCTTATTAAGCAATCGCAATGGAGAAAAGCCCCATCCTTGAACCTGACAGGTTGCAACCAGTTTAGCCTCTAGGGCTCTTTCTTAAGAACTAGTTGTTTATAGAAAAGTTTGGAGTACTTTCTGATTGGTTGAGGGACTATCCACAAGATCTTGGAATTTCTTATCCTGCTGTGGAAGCCTAATCCCCTAAAATCTTTCTTACAGATTGAAGTGGGGAGAGACTTGAAGCAGGCAGACCCACTGGCAGGCTACTGCAATAGTCCAGGTGTGAGGTGATGAGGACCTGTACTAGAACGGTGACAGTGTCAGAGGAGAGAAGGAGGTGTGTTTGAGAAATGTTGCAAAGGTGAAATCGACAGGCCTTGATGACAGCTTGGATATGGGGGAGTGAGAGATAGAAGTCAAAGATGACATCTAAGTTTTGAGCCTGGGGAGTGGGAGGATGGTGGTGGAGGATAAGGAAGTTAGGAGGCAGGGTTTAGGGGAAAGATAATAAATTCTGTTTTGACATAGTGAGTTTAAGATGTCTACTGGACATCCAGCTGAAGATGTCTGAAATGTAGTTGGAGATGTGAGACTGTAGTTGAGCAGAGATGTTAGGGAAGGGAAGGTAGATTTGAGAATCATCAGCATAGAGATAATAATTAAGTCCATGGGGGCTGATAAGATGACCAAGTAAAGAGGAACAAGCAAAGGGGGTCCAGGAGAGAGCCCTGTAGGACACCTACAATTAGAAGGTATGACCTGGATGAAGATCCAGCAAAGGAGATTGAAAAGGAGAAATTTATAAGTAGAAGGAGAACCAGGAGAGAGTGGTGTCCTGAAAACCTAGAGAGGAAAGAGTATCAAGGAGAGAGTGATCAACAGAGTCAAAGGCTGCAGAGAAGTCAAGAGCATGAGGTTTGAGAAAAATCCATTGAATTTGGCAATTAAAAGGTCATTGGTAACTTTGGAGAAAGGAGTTTCAGTGAAATGATGAAGTTCAAAGCTGGATTATAAGGGGTTAAGAAGAGTGAGAAGAGAGAAAGCAGAAGAGTCAAGGAAGGTTTAGGTGAAAAGAACATCATAAAGATCTTATGTCCTCAAGTTAAAGCAAACAAAAGCAGTAGGAACCTATGGCATTGATACAAAGATTTGTTATATTCTTCATAACTATAGTGTGCTGTGGCGGGAAAAAATCATGTGAAGAAAACAGACTAACCTTTCTGAAATGCTAGTTATTTTTCAAGAGAGATCAGTTCAGTGGATTGATTGTAGCAAGAGAAAACAAATTGTAATAGCAGAGATGATAATGCCTCATGTTTATATGGAGTCTCCCATCTCCTGAACCCAAGTTTCATGTATTAATAATAACAGTTCCTTTGCAGTATCTTTGTGAAAGGGCAGCTAGGTGGCACAGTGGATAGAGTACTGGACCTCAGACCTCAGAGTCAGGACCTCAGAAACTTACTAGCTGTGTGACCCTGAGCAAGATGTTTTTCTCTGTTTGTCTCAGTCTCCTCATCTACAAAATGAACTGGGGAAAGAAATGGCAAACCACTCCAGTATCTTTGCAAAGAAAACCCCAAATGAGATCACAAAGAGTCTGAAATGACTGAACAACATCTTTGTGAAGTAAATAGTGGACAAGTAGCAACCTCTTTTACTGTTGGAAGAATAGGTACAAAGAAATAACATGATTTTCACCATCTTCTCCAAGTGCTGGGTCACTATTTCTTGAGTATTCTATTTCTAAGAGACCCATACTCATTTATCCCCTTACTCCAAAGAAGTTTTATTAAGCTCCCTAAAAAAACTTATAGGTTAGCCATTTGTTCTGGTCACGATTTCCATAACTTGGAATCAGCTCTCTTTTAGCTTTGAGCTCCTCTGAGGATAAGCACCATATAAATTCAAGGCATTTTAACTGTTAGCTCCAATTAAGGCCTCTTAAGGATGATTTCATTTATATTATCTTCTTGGATGCTGCTTCCTACAAACTGCTATTTCAGGGTGATTGTGCAGTGTGACACCTCTAGTCTTCTTCCTTGGAATGCATCCTACACACTACTGGCAAGTTGATTTTTCAAGGTGACATTACTTTTTCATATCACCCCATCCTCTCAAAAAACTAATGACTCCAAATTGCCTGAAAGACAATGTGCAGAACTCCTTAGCCTTCTGTGTTCTTGTCCCTATCCACCTCTTCAATCTTATTCCTGCCATTCTCTTTCATGATTGCTGTTCTAGTAAAATTGCTCCACTGATTTCCCTATCACAAAGTACGTATATGCCCCTTACATGGAATGTCCTCCTTGTAGCTGAGAAACTACAAGATAGACAAGAGCTTTGGGCTTAGAGTAAGATGGCCTACCATTCAATGCAGGTTCTTCTACTTAGTAGCTTTGTGACTATGGGCAAGTCACATTACTTCTCTGATCCTCAAGATTCTCTTAAGATGGGGATAGGTCATTGTTGAAAATATACTATAGCCAGATTGTACCTACTATACATTTCTTCATTGCCATTTAGGGACCCACAATGTTGATTCTTTGGAAATTGTGATTTTTTTTTTAAAGATTTTAAACCCCATAGTGTCTCTGAGCAGCTACAGTGGATGGAGCACTGGGCCTGGAATCAGGAAGATTCATCTTCCTGAGTTCAGATCTGGCCTCAGGCACTAGCTATGTGACGCTGGGCAAGTCATTTAACCTGTTTGCCTCAGTTCCCTCATCTGTAAAATGAGCTGGAGAAGGAAATGGCAAACTACTTCAGTATCTTTGCCAAGAAGACCCCAAATGGGATCACAAAGAATTAGACTTAACCAAAAAATGACTGAATGGCAAGTATCTCTGAAAGACTATTAAAAAGATGGATTTTTGTTTTGGGGAGACATCTGAGTCATTAAAAGTATTGCACAATTTACCAAATGCAATCAGTCCACTATTTTCTTTTCAGTTCTGGGCCCACTTCTTTGTCTATTGTCCACTGCTCTTATCTATCCTAAATAATGTATTGATGCACTAACTCCATACGCTGGCAATCTACCTATATGTCATAGTCTAGACGATAGATATTTTTTCATATTCTAAGGCTTGATTTAATCAGCACATTGTCATCCATAAAAAGAAATACCTGAAGGACCACATGATGCCAGATAGAGAATCTCCCTTCCATCTGAACATAGGTCATCCTTTGTGACAGTGGCCATCACCTTTGTCAACCATATGTCTCCTTATTTTATTCCTCATTTAATGTTAATAATAAAAGGGTTGTTGAACAGAACTATCTCTGTAGTTGTATTTATGTGCCTATACTATCGCAATAGCCTTTTGGCTCCCTGCCTCAAGTCTCTCCATATTCCAATTTGTCTTCCACTCACCTACCAATGTGATTATTTTAAAGTATAGACCTGACCATGTCACCTCTCCCCACCACCCAACAATATCCAGCACCTCCTTACAAATTACTCCAGGATCAAATATTAAATCCTCTGTTTGACACTTAAGGCCCTTCCCAACTTGGTTCCTTCCTATTTTTCCAATCTTCACTTACTTTATTCTCCTCCACATACTTTATGATCCAGCTACACTGGTCTACTTGCTATTCCTTATACATGACACTCTATTTTCCTACTTTGTGCCTTTTCATTGTCTCTTCCTCATTCCTGGAATGCTCTCTCTCAATGATACCTTCTGGCTTCTTTGGCTTCCTTCCTCAGATCAAATCCCACCTTCATCAGAAAGCCTAATTCTGAGGTCCCCCCTCCTCCCTGCTAGTGCCTTCCCTCTGAGATCACTTCCTATTTACAGTGTTTATTTCTTGGTTAGTCAGTACTCTCTGGGATCACTCTCCCAGGGTCAGGCCTACTACCAAGGGTACCCTGAGGGCTTAGGTTTTTTCTAATGCCATCAGCTAGAATCTCCCACCTGTTTTATTCCCCTCTCCCCATAGTTACTAGCACCTCAGTTCCATTTAACCAAGTAACAAAAATTAACTTTTACATAGAGATATTTACTATGGAGATATATCAAGAACAAAAGTATAAACATTTCCCCTCAACAACTCAGAGACACATTCTCTCCTATATCACTTCAGTTCCTGGGAGGAGTGGGTTCACTCTTATCACAGTTTCTATATAGCCTTAGCCCTGCCAGGTCCACTTTCAAGTTTGGCATCACTGCTTGATGAATCCTTCCACTGGGCTGGTTCCACAAGGTCCTTGCTCCCTGGAACATTGACACTGGACTGGCTGTAAAACCTGGCATGGATTCCCAGACACCTGAAGGATTGCTTACCTGACTAAAAATTCAGAAGACTGAAGCTTCCCATTTAATCTCTTTCACCTAAAATAAATAACAAACGATGAATCAAAGGACTAAGATCCATTTCCAGTGGGCCACAGGTCAACCTTAGAAAGAGTTACATCACTGTCTTTCACCAGATGTTAACAGGGAAAGAGTCAATGGATGAGTAGTAATCTACCCGGAGAGTGCAACCAAAGACAATGGACAAAGCTCTGCTGGGTTAGAGCCGTTTTAAATCATCCCCCAGTTCCAGCTATGTAGCCAAATGAGGAAGCTACCATTTGCCACATGGCTAGCAGACCAGAACTAGTTACAAAATGTCTACCCATGCTCCAAAATCTCTCCAAGACACTTGCATTAAATGATATAATGATTCTCCAGAGAGTAGTATCCTCAGCCTTTGATGCACTCTGTGTCTGCTCCAATTACACTCGTATGTATAAAATTATCTGCATGTTGTTTACTCCTTTAGAATTTGATCTCCATGAGGGCAGGGACTTTGATTTTTTTCCTTTCTTTGTATCTTTAGGCCTGAGCACAGAACTTGGCACATGGTAAGTGTTTTTTGACTGACTGAATCTTGAGTAGTTTTAATGTATGTATGAGAAACTATTTCTTGGTGGAGAGCCATTAAAGCTACATTTTTTTTTCTGAGTCAAAAATGTTTTTCCTTCTCATACTGGAGAATTTCAAATACTGATATTTGTGCTACTTACCTCATAGGTTGTTGTTATTAGGAAAACATTTTTTAAACCTTAAAGTGATGTGTAAATGTAAGGCATTATTGTATGACCTCTGAGAGCAAGGATTATCTTTTTCTCCCCACAATGTTCAGCACCAAGTTGAATACATACTAAGTACCTAGTATATCCTAGAAGCATCCACAGCCTCCAGGCAAGAGCATTGGATTTAGAGTAAGAGGACCCTGAGGTCAAATTCAGCTTACTTACTAACAGTATGACCTTATACAAGTTACTTTAATTTTCTCAGTCTCAGTTTTATCACCTGAAAAATGAGGATAGCAATTCAATCTAATAAACATTTATATTAAACACTAATATACACAAAGTTCTGAGAATAAAAGGACAAAAGTGATACAGAGAGAGTCTAACAAAAGAGACTGAAAGGGGTAAAAGAGTTTTGTTATTTATACCAAGGGAGGAGAAATTGTTCAGGAGGAGATGACAGAAGGACAATGTAAAAAGTTAAAGAGATGTCAAGGGTTAAAAAGATAAGTAGGATATGAATAGTGGTGTGGAAATAGGGCAAGAGATTCAAGGATGATGTATAGTTGAATTGTTAAATTCAGGAGAGGAATATGAGGCCAACTTTGGGATGATTGATTGGAAGAACTGGAAGGTAGGTTGGAACAGGGAGGGGGCTCATAGTGAGAATAAAGAATGGTTTTAGGATAAATGTGCTGAGATCAATTTCTACCTAGGGGTAGAGCAGAGACTAACTTAACGTACAGTCATGACTCAAGAGAGTTCCTTCACTATAGAAACCACTGAGTGCCAGGAAGACTGCAAGAGCCCTCTTGCTTTGACTCAACTAATATGACTAATGTACTCACTCCTTTCCCAATCTCTGTGTTGATGAATCCTAGCTACCTAAGAGTAAGCCATTCCTCTCCCAACTTCCCCACACCCCCACTTCTCATTCTCATTCATCCCCACTCCTCTCACATCCAATTCCAGGCAAAGCAAGGTAACAAACATTTATTAAATGTTTACTACATGCCAGGCTCTATGCTAAGTTCTGGGGATGTAAATATAAGCAGAAGGATAGTCCTTGCCCTCAAAGAGCATACATTCTAATGGCAGAAGACATAAGACAGAAGGAATGGTGTTGAAGTCCAGAAAGTATAAAGCATAGCTGGGAGGTGAATAAAGGATGGCTGGCCTGGGGTACCCCCCAAAATGGAGGTACCAGGAGCAACTCATCAATAGAAAAAGAGGGCTGGCATGCCCCTGGGTTTTTTTTATAGTATTTTATTTTATTTTTCCCAATTATATCTCAAGACAATCTTTAGCATTCATTTTTGCAAGATTTTGAATTCCAATTTTTTCTCCCTTCCTCCATCCCCTCTTCTTTTCCTAAAATAGTAAGCAATATGTTATAGGTTATACATGTGCTATCATATAAAACATTTCCATATTAGTCACAGTTGTGAAAGAAGAAACATATCAAAAGGGAAAAAACCATGAAAAAGAATAAAGTAAAAAAAGTATACTTCAATCCTCATTCAGAGTCCATCAGTTCTTTATCTGGACGTGGATAGCATTTTTTTTCATGAGTCCTTTGTACTTGTCTTGGATCATTGTGTTGTTGAGAAGAACTGAGTCATTCATAGTTGATCATCCCACAATGTTGCTGATACTGTGTATAGTGTTTTCCTGGTTTTACTCATTTCACTTTGCATCACTTTGTACAAGTCTTTCCAGATTTTTCTGAAATCTGCATGTTCATCATTTCTTATTGTACAATAGTATTCCATTACATTCATATACCACAACTTGTTCAGCCATTCCGCAGTTGATGGGCATCCTCCAGTTTCCAATTTTTTGCCACCACAAAAAGAGCTGCTAGAAATATTTTTTGTATATATGGGTCCTTTTCCTTTTTCTTTGATCTCCATTGAGTATTGACCTACTAGCATTATTGCTGGATCAAAGGATATGCACAATTTAATAGCCTTTTGGGCATAGTTTCAAATTGTTTTCCAGAATGATTGGATTAGTTCATAGTTCCACCAAAAATGCATTAGTTTTCCCATATCCCCTACTGTATTTATTATTTTCCTTTTTTGTCATTTTAGTCAATTTGATAGGTATGAGGTGGTATCTCAGAATTGTTTTAATTTGAATTTCTCTGATTATTAGTACAGAATTTTTTTACATGTCTGTTGATAGCTTTGATTTCTTCCTGTGAAATCTACCTATTCATGGCTCTTATTCTTAGCAATTTGATTCAGTTTCTTATATATTTTAGAAATGAGACCTTTATCAGAGAAACTTGCTACAAAGATTTTGTCCTTACTTCCTATTTTCTGTTTTTCTTTCAATTTTAGCTACATTGGTTTTATTTGTGTGAAACTTTAATTTTATATTATCAAAATGGCCCATTTTGTTTTTGGTGAATCCCTCAACGTCTTGTTTGATCATTAACTCTTCCCCTATCTATAGATCCGACAGATAATTTCTTCCCTTCTCCACTAATTTACTTTTGATGTCACCCTTTTTGTCAAAATCATGTACCCATTTTGAGTTTATCTTGGGATGTGGTGTGAGGTATTGGTCCATGCCTAGTTTCCAGATGACTTTCCAGTTTTTCTAACAGTTTTTGTCAAATAGTTTTTGCCCCATTTTGGGGCTTTTTGGAGTTTATCAAACATTGGGTTTATCAAACACTAGATTACTGTACTCATTTGCTTCTATGTGTTTTGTGCTCAATTTGTTCCACTGATCAATCCCTCTATTTCTTACCCAGTACCAAATTATTTTGATGATGACAGCTTTGTAATAAGTATAGTTTGAGATCTGGTACTTCTAGGCACCCTTTATTTTTAAAATTGATTTCCTTGATATTCTTAAGTTTTTGTTCTTCTAGATGAATTGTTATTATTTTTTCATGCTCTGTAATGTAACCCGTTGGAAGTTTGATTGGCATAGCATAATAAGTAAATTAATTTATATAGATAAGTATATTAATTAGTAATAATTATAAGTAAATTAGTAAGACTCAAGAATCTTAGAGGGAGTCTTAGTTAGACAGAGGGCCTGAGTATGATTCTATTATGAGGGAATCATCTCAAAATAAGAATTGAAGGATGGGGAAGAGGAATGCGCTTGGAGATGGAGGAAGAGAGGAAGAATGGGAGAACTTATTTCACAAAAATTGACTATGTATTAGGTCACAAATGCAAAAAAGTAGAAATATTAAATGTACCTTTTTCTGAATAAGTAAATTAATTTATATAGTATTGCCATTTTTATTATATTGACTTAGCCTGCCCATGAGCAATTAATATTTCTTTAATTATTTAGATCTTTCTATATTTGTGTAAATCGTTTTGCAATCACGTCTATATAGTTTCTGTGTGTGTCTTGGCAGGTAGACTGCAAAGTATTTTGTACTATCTGTAATTATTTTAAATGGAATTTCTTTTTATGTCTCTTCCTGCTGGATTTTGTTGGCAACGTATAGAAATGCTGATGATTTATGTGTGCTTATTTTTTCACACTACAACTTTACTGAAGTTCTCAAATTGTTTTAGTTAGTTTTTTACTTGATGCTCTAGGGTTTTCTAGGTAAACTATCATATTATCTGCAAACAGTATTTTGTTTCCTCATTGCATTTGCTTGTTACTTCAATTTCTTTTTTTTTGTCTTGTTATAACTAGCATTTCTAGCACAATATTGAACAGTAATGGTGATTATGGACATGTTTACTTTACACTTCATCTTACTGGAAAGGCTTCCAGCTTATCCTGATTAGAGATAATGCTTGGTATTGATTTTAGACAGATAATACTTGTCATTTGAAGGAAAGCTCCATTTATTCTCATACTCTCTAGTATTTTTTAAAAATAGAAATGGGTACTGTACTTTGTCAAAAAATTTTTTACATATATTTAAATAATCATATGATAATTATTTTTATTATTGATATGATTAATTATGCTTATAATTTTCCTAATATTGAACAAACCCTGCATTCCTGGTATAAATTCAGCCTGGTAATAGTGTATGATCTTTGTGATATATTGCTGTAATTTCCTAGTTAGTATTTTAGTTAAAGTTTTGCATCGATATTCGTTAAGGAAATTGGTCTATAGTTTTCTTTCTTTGTTTTGACACTCCCTGGTTTAAGTATCAAGACCATATTTGTGTCTTAGAAGGAGTTTGATAGGATGCCTTTTTAATTTTTTCAACAGTTTATATAGCACATGGTATTAGGTAGTAATATTTCTTTAAATGTTTGGTAAAATTCACTTGTAAATATATGTGCTCTTAGGGTTTTTTTGTTTTTGTGTTGTTTTGTTTTGTTTTGTTTTTTTGGTTTGTTTTTCCTTAGGGAGCTCATTTATGATTTGTTCAATTTTTTTCTAAGATAGGATTATTTAAGTATTCTATTTGCTGTTCTTTCAATCAGGGCAATTTATATTTTAAAAATATTCATTCATTTCATTTAAATTGTCAGTTTTATTGGCACATAGTTGGGGCAAAATTGCTCTTAATAATTGTTTTTATTTCTTCTTCAGTTGTGAATTCACTTTTCTCATTTTTGATGCTGGCAATTTGGTTTTCTTCTTTTAAATCAAATTAACCAATGGTTTATCTAGTTTTTTGTTGTTTTTTATTTATTTATTTGGCAATTGGGGTTAAGTGACTTGCCCAGGGTCACGCAGCTAGTAAGCATCAAGTGTTTGGTCTGAGGCCGGATTTGAACTCAGGTTCTCCTGACTTCAGGGCCGGTGCTGTATCCACTACACCACCTAGCTGCCCCATTATTTATTTATTTAAACCAGCTGCTAGTTTTATTTATTAGTTCAATTTTTTTTTTACTTTCAGTTTTGTTAATCTCTTATTTAATTTACAGGATTGCTAGGTAGGCCTTTAATTGGGGGATCTTTAATATGTTGTTTTGCTGGATTTTTTTTTTTACTTGTAAGCCCAATTTGTTGATCTGCTCTTTCTCTCTTTCATTAATGTTGACATTTAGAAATATAAATTTTCCTCTAAGTACTGCTTTAATTGCAACCCACAAATTTTGGTATGTTGTCTCCTAGTTGTCATCAATCTTTAATGAAATTATTTATTATTTCTATGATTTGTTCATTGACCCTCTCATTCTTTAGGATTAGGTCATTTAGTTTCCAATTAGTTTTTAACTGATGCTTCAAATACTTTTATTGAATGTAATTTTTATTGAATTATGGTCAGAAAAAAGGCACATTTAATATTTCTGCTTTTTTTGCATTTGTTTGTGACCTAATACATGGTCAATTTTTGTGAAATAAATTCTCCCATTCTTCTTCTCTTCCTCCATCTCCAAGTGCATTCCTCTTCCCCATCCTTCAATTCTTCTTTTGAGATTATTCCCACGTAATAGAATCATACTCAGGCCCTCTGTCTGATTAAGACTTCTTCTAAGACTCTTGAGTCTTACTGAGGTTACTTGTATCCTCTCCCCATATAAGAATGTAAACAGTTTAACCTTGTTTAGTCCCTCATGTTTACCTTTTTTATGTTTCTCTTGGGTCCTATGTTTGAATGTTAGATTTTCTATTCAGCTCTGGTCTTTTCATCAGTAATTACTAAAAGTCTCCTATTTCATTAAATATCCATTTTCCCCCTGTAGGATTAGACTAAGTTTTTTGCTGTATAGGTTTCCTTTATAATTTCCTGAAATACGATGTCTAGGCTCTTTTTGTTCATGGCTTTCAGGTAGTCTAATGATTCTTAAATTCTCTCTTTAATCTGTTTTTCAGGCCGTTTGTTTTTTCTATGAGATAGGTCACATTTTCTTCTATTCTTTCAGTCTTTTGACTTTACTATTTCTTTTTTGTTTTTGTTTTTGGCTAGGCAATTGGGGTTAAGTAACTTGCCCAGGGTCACATAGCTAGTAAGTATCAAGTGTCTGAGGCTGGATTTGAACTTAGGTCTTCCTGACTGCCAGGCCAGTGCTCCATTCAGTGCACCACCTAGCTGCCTCATACTTTATTTCTGGATAACTCACAGAGTCAGTAGCTTCATTTGGCTAATTCTAACTTTTAAGGAATTATTTTCTTTAGTAATATTTGGACACTTTTTATATTTGGACAATTCTAATTTTTAAGGGGTTATTTCAATTCTAATTTTTAAGAAGTTATTTTCTTCAGTAGGCTTTTATAAAGCTTTTAATTCTCTTTTTATAACTTTCTTGCATAGCTCCCATTTTTTCCTCTACCATTATTGTTTGGTTTTTAAATAAAATTTTTTGCTCTTATTAAAAATCTTTTTCTTTAACCCTCCTAAGAATTCTTGTTGGCCTTGTGTAGTCTGCATGTTTTCCTCTGAGACTTTGCTTCTAGATGTTTTCAAGTCATTGTTGTCTGTATTTGTGTCTTTAGCTTCCCTGACACCGTAGTTTGATTCTTCCAAAAAAATTTTTTTGCTCATTATTCCAACCTACTTCTTGACCTTCGACTTTATCTTAGTGTTAGGCTTTGCTTGCTTCTGGATGGAATGTCTAACTTGAGTTTCAGCTGTTTTCACAGCTCAGTTTGGGGCGGTCTGGGAAGAGGTCTGTTTTTTGACCTCCTGATGCAGAGGCAAGTTCCCAGCACAGGTTTGGGCCTATTGGCTTGGTTGTAGTTGATTCAGTAGATTGCTGCTGGCTGGACTCAGTCATGGTTAGACTATTGGGACATTCCATAGGTTCATAACGACTATGTTGCTGGTTCTTCTTTGCTCTTGGTTTTCTGTCTTAGTTTTTCCACTTTAGGTTTATGTACTGGGCTAAAGATTAAAACCAAGTCACTGCTCTGCTCCTGTGCTCAGAGCCACACAGCTAATCTTCTAGATTTTGTTTTGTACTTAGTACTCAGTTAGGGGCCCATGCTCAGTCAAGGCCATTCCTTTCCATCCTAGATCTATGACCTGGAACTAGATAATGGGTGGCAGAACTACCAAATGGCATGTAATTCTACTCCTAGATCTAGTTCAGGGATCCCCTAAGCTCTCTTTCTTCTCTGGTACTTCCTGCCCTGGTATTCAGTCTCAGATCCCTCATTATCCCTGGGTGCAAGAATATTCCCCATTGTTGCCACAGTTGTCACTGTTTCATTACTGTTGTGCTCTTGGACAGCCCCTGCTCCAAGGTCCACGGGCCTTTCCATCTTCCTAAGCTGCCCTGCCCTGGAAAAATAATTTACTGTGACTTTTTTTGACCTTCCCAATCAGAATTCAGTTTGACATGTTTTCTAAGAGGCATATTAGGTGAATTGTGAAAAAATGCTTACTCTTGTTATGCCATCTTGACTCTACTATATGTCCTTTCTGGGAATGGTAGTTTTAATTATAGTTCTGAAAGATAAAAGTGTGAGGGAAAGGAGATACACACTTGCATGAACTTGGCAGCAGTCAGTATCATGAGTCTGGGTCAGGCTAGATATGGAGAACTCTTCCCATACAAGAGCAAGGTAGGAACTAGAGAGCCTTGTTTATATAAGAGACATGACATGAAGATGGCCAGAGAGCAGCAGGTTCCACATCACACCTTCCTCCTTCCCTCTCAACTTGTGTCCTCACTCCACATTTACTGAGAACATAGAGACCACTTGCTGTGAGCTCCTTCTTTTCCTTTTCTCTATATCATTCTCTCCTTGACTCAAGTCTTTCATGAAAAGTTTACCCTTCTCACTAAGGCCAACTCCTTTATGTGTAACCTTAATTCCATCTCCTCTTGTCTTCTCTAGTAGATTGCTTTCTCAATTGTTTGTCCTTCCTTTCTCTCTAATCTTAAATCTATTCCTATCTGCGGTTTTCTTCCTTGCTAGCAATAAACATGCCCAAGGTTTTTTTTTTTCCCCTCTAAAATACTTTACTAGACCCAACCATTCCTTTGTGTTATCATTCCATATCTCTCCTCTCATAACCAAACTCTTCAAAATGCTTTCTATACCTGTTGCCTCTATTTCTTTCACTTACTTCTCACCTCTGTAATCTGACTTCTGACCTCATCACTTAATTAAAACTACTCTTTTCGGTTACTAATGATCTCTTAATTGTCAAACCTGATGGCCTTTTCTCAGCCCTTGACTTTCTTGACTTGTCTGCTGTATTTTGGCACTTTTGACCACTTTCAACTTGTGGGTACTCTCTCCTCTCTTAACTTATGTGATATTGCTTTTTCTTCCTCCTATCTTTCCAACCACTTCTTCTAAGTCTCTTTTGCTAGATCATCTCCCATATAACAATCTTTAACTGTGGGTATACCTCAAAGTTCTGTCCTGGACCCTCTTCTCTAGTCTTGGTGACTTTATCAGCTCTCATGGGTTTAATTATATCATTTTTATGCAGATGACTCCCAAATGTGTATATGCAGTTCTTTTCTCTAACTCCCTATTGAACATTTCTAACTGGACACCCTGTAGACATCCTAAACTCAAAATGTCCCAAACTGAAATTGTTATCTTTTCTACCATACCAATCCCCCTTCTGAACTTTTCTATTTCTGTTAAGACAGTCCTTTCCTTCTATTCACCTTGGTTCACAGCCTTGGTACTACTATAGATTCCTTGCTCTCCCTCTCTCCACATATCCTACATTAATCAATCACATGCCAAAACTTGTTACCTCTATAATATCTCTCATATTCATCACCTTTTTAATTCAAATGGCCGTCACCCTAGTTCAGGCCTCTAATGCCTCTATCCTGATCCTACCCCAATGGCCTCTTAATTGGTCTCCTTGCCTTAATTAATTGACCTCTCCTCTTTCTGATTCACACTCCAACAAAAAGTTGCCAAAGTGATTTTCCTATATTACCTCCTTACTCAATAAGCTCCAATGGCTCCCTATTGCCTCTAGGATCACATATAAGCTCCTCTCCTCTGTTTAACTTTTAAAGACATTCAAGACCTGATCTCCACTTATTTCCCATAGTATTTTTTTCTCAATTACATGTAAAGATAGTTTTCAACATTCACTTTTATAAAATTTTGAGTTCCAAATTTTTTTTTCCCTTTCTCCCTCCTCTCTCCCTTCCCCAAGACAGCAAAGCAATTTGATATAGGCTACACATGCACAATCATATTAAATATATTTCTACATTAGTTATGTTGTGAATGAAGAATCAGAGCAAAAGGAAAAACACAAGAAAGAAAAAAAAAGAGAAAATAGTATAGTTCAATCTGCAGACTCCATAGTTCTTTTCTGGATTTGGATAGCATTTTCCATCATGAGTCTTTTGGAACTGTCTTAGATCATTGCATTACTGAGAAGGGCTAAGTTTATCAAAATTGACCATCATACAATGTTGCTGTTACTGTGTACGATGTTCTCCTGGTTCTGCTCACTTCACTCAGAATCAGTTTATGTAAGTTTTTCCAGGTTTTTCTGAAATTTGCTTGCTCGTCATTTCTTATAGCTCAATAGTATTCCATTATTATATCTATATCCATTTCTCTCTATCTCTGTCTATCTATCTATCTATCTATCTATCTATCTATCTATCTATCTATCT